>NW_028087993.1:53272-313842 GCF_014824575.4 Sturnira hondurensis | reverse complement strand
GTTCACTATTCACAAATCAGTAAATGTAATACATCACATAAACAAAAGCAAAGACAAAAATCACACGATCATATCAATAGATGTGGAAAAACCTTTGATAAATTACAGCACCAATTTATAATAAAAACACTAAAAAAACACTCAACAACATAGGAATAGAGGGAGCATTCCTCAATATAATAAAGGCCATGCATGTGAGACGTACAGCCAATATCATACTCGACGGGCAGAAATTAAAAGCTTTTCCACTAAGATCAGGAACAAGACAAGGTTGTCCACTTTCATCACTTCTATTCAATATAGTATTGGAAGTTTTAGCCACAGCAATCAGACAAGAAAAGGAAATAAAAGGCATCCAAATTGGAAATGAGGAAAAAAAGAACTGTCACTGTTTGCAGATGACATAATAGTGTACATAAAAAATCCTATACCCTCTACCCCAAAACTTCTTGACCTAATAAATGAATTTGGCAAAACAGCGGGATACAAAGTCAATATCCAGAAATCAAAGGCATCTTTGTATACTAACAATGAAACAGCAGAAGCACAAATCAAGAAAAAAATCCCATTTGTTATAGCAAAAACAAAAACAAAATATCTGGGAATAAACCTAGCTGAGGAGATAAAAGACCTGTAATACAGAAAACTACACAACACTGAAGAAAGAAATCAAGGAAGACATAAACAAATGGAAAAATATACCGTGTTCATGGATTGGAAGAATTAACACCATCAAAATGTCCATACTATCCAAAGCAATTTACAGATTCAATGCAATACCTATTAAAGTACCAATGGCACATTTCACAGACATAAAACAACCACTTCAAAAACTGATATGGAACTATAAAAGACCCCGAATAGCAGCTGCAATGTTGAGAAAGAAGAACAAAGTAGGAGGGATCACAATACCTGATATCAAACTGTATTACAAGGCCACTGTAATCAAAACAGCCTGGTACTGGCATCAAAACAGGCACATAGACCAATGGAACAGAATAGAGAACCGAGAAATAAACCCAACTCTCTATGGTCAATTAATATTCGACAAAGGGGGCAGCAACATAAAATGGAGTAAAGACAGCCTTTTCAACAAATGGTGTTGGGAGAACTGGACAGCTACATGCAAAAAAATAAATTCAAGGTGGATAAAAGACTTAAATATAAGCCGTGACACCATTGAAGTCCTAGAGGAGAACATTGGCAGGAAAATCTCAGATATTTCACGCAGCAACATTTTTACTTATATGTCCCCTAGAGCAAGGGACATAAAGGAAAGAATAAACAAATGGGATTGCATAAAAATTAAAAGTTTTTGCACAGCTAAACAAAACAGTATTAAAATAAAAAGAGAACAAACTGCATGGGAAAACATTTGCCAATGATACCTCAGAGAAGGGTTTAATCTCCAAAATATACGAAGATCTTACATGACTCCACTCTAAGAAGACAAGCAACTCAATTAAAGACAGGCTGACAGGGACCATAAGGGACAGGGGATAGAATTTCAGGAGAAAAGGGGAAGGATTCACAGGAACAAGTATAAAGGACACATGGACAAAAACTAAGGCGGAGGTGGTGAATGGACAGGAGTTGGAGAGCACTGGGAAGTGGTGGGCTGGGATGAGAGTAAAAAACAGAAAACTGTACTTGAACAATAGTTAAATTAAAAAATGTTAAAAAAAAACTATAGCTCACTTTTGATCATCACTTACTCCAACCTTCCACTTTCAATTCTCAACTGCTGTTGTCTTTGTCCACTCATTTACTATTGTGAAAGTATCTTCTTTTTCCCTTATAATATTCTTTGTTCTGAAATCTCATCTAATATTAATATCACTACTCAACTTTGTTTTTAACTAATTTTACCATCATATACATTTCTTCATCTTTTGCTTTAACTTATTTATAGCTTCAGAGTCAAAGTACATTTTTGGTAAGCAACATGTACTTGCATCTTGTTTTTATATCTAAATAGACTATTTTAATATTTAAGTAAACTGCTTAGACAATTTATATTTTCCCACTTACTAATAATTAAAAAATAATTATTTAGGCTTTTTAAGTTTTTTAATTTATTAAATATTGCAAAATTAGAATAAAATATCAAAAACAGAAAATTGATATTAATAAAATATTTGTGTGTAATTCTATGTCAATTTATGACATCTGTAGAACTGTGTAACCACCACCACAATCAAGATACAGAAATGTTTCATTATGACAAAAATTTGTGGGATGCTGTTGTTTTATAACTGCACCTAACACACCAAAATCCTTAAAGAAGAGTGACCTGTCTACATCTCCATAAATTTTTCCATTTTGTGAATATTATAATAAATAGAGTCATACTGTATAATTTTGAGACTGGCTTTTTATTATTTTTATTTAACTTATTTTAATCGTTGTTCAAGTACAGTTTTCTGTCTTTTAGTCCCATCCAAGCCCACCCCACCAGTGCTCCCCACCTCCCTCCCATTTCCACCCCCCTTAGTTTTTGTCCATGTGTCCTTTATACTAGTTTCTGTAAACCCTTCAACTTTTCCCCTGAAATTCCCTCCCCTCTCCTTTCTGGTAACTGTCAAACTATTCTCTATTTCAGATACTTTGGTTATATTTTGCTTGCTTGTTTGTTTTGCTGTTTAGGTTCCTGTTAAAGGTGAGATCATTTGGTATTTGTCTTTCACTGCCTGGCTTATTTCACTCAGCATAATGCTTTCCAGTTCCATACATGCTGTTGCAAACCATAGGAGCTCCTTCTTTCTGCAGCATAGAATTCCATTGTGTAAATGTACCATAGTTTTTTGATCCATTTATTTACTGATGGGCATCTAGGTTGCTTCCAGCACTTGGCTACTGTAAATTGTGCTGCTATGAATGTTGGGGTGAATAGGTTCTTTTTTACTGGTGTTTCAGGGTTCTTAGGATATAATCCTAGCAGTGGAATTACTGAGTCAAGAGGCAGGCCCATTTTTAGTTTTCCTAGAAAATTCCATACTGTTTTCCATAATGGTTGTACCAGTCTGTAATCCCACCATCAGTGAACTAGGGTCCCCTTTAACCCAAAACCTGTCCAACATTTGTTGTTTGTTGCTTTGTTCATGATGGCCATTCTGATGGGTCTAAAGTGATATCTCATAGTGGTTTTAATTTGCATCTCTTTGATAGCTGGCAATATTGAGCATCTTTTCATGTGTATCTGGGTCCTTTGTATGTCCTCCTTGGAGAAGTGTCTGTTCAAGTCCTTTGCCCATTTTTAACTGGGTTGCTTGTCTTCTTAGAGTGGAGTCAAGTAAGTTCTTTGTATATTTTGGAGATAAAACCCATGACTGAGGTATCATTGGCAAATATATTTTTCCATAAAGTTGGTTCTCTTTTTATCTTAATACTGTTTTCTTTAGCCATGCAGAAGCTTTTTATTTTGATGAGATTCTATTCGTTTATTCTTTTCTTTATGTCCACTGCTCTAAGGGACATATCAGTAAAAATGTTGCTGTGTGAAATATCTGAGATTTTATTGCCAATGTTCTTCTCTAGGACTTCAATGGTGTCACGGCTTATATTTAAGTCTTTTATCCATCTTGAATTTATTTTGGTGCATGGTGTAAGTCGGTGCTCAAGTTTCGTTTTCTTGCACGTAGCTGTCCAGGTCCCCCAACACCATTTGTTGAAGAAGCTATTTTTTACTCCATTTTATGTTGCTGCCCCCTTTGTCGAATATTAATTGACCATAGAGAGTTGGGTTTATTTCTCGGTTCTCTATTCTGTTCCATTGGTCTATGTGCCTGTTTTGATGCCAGTACCAGGCTGTTTTGATTACAGTGGCCTTGTAATACAGTTTGATATCAGGTATTGTGATCCCTCCTACTTTGTTCTTCTTTCTCAACATTGCAGCTGCTATTCGGGGTCTTTTATAGTTCCATATCAGTTTTTGAAGTGGTTGTTTTATGTCTGTGAAATGTGCCATTGGTACTTTAATAGGTATTGCATTGAATCTGTAAATTGCTTTGGATAGTATGGACATTTTGATGGTGTTAATTCTTCCAATCCATGAACACGGTATATTTTTCCATTTGTTTATGTCTTCCTTGATTTCTTTCTTCAGTGTTGTGTAGTTTTCTGTATTACAGGTCTTTTATCTCCTCAGCTAGGTTTATTCCCAGATATTTTGTTTTTGTTTTTGCTATAACAAATGGGATTTTTTTCTTGATTTGTGCTTCTGCTGTTTCATTGTTAGTATACAAAGATGCCTTTGATTTCTGGATATTGACTTTGTATCCCGCTGTTTTGCCAAATTCATTTATTAGGTCAAGAAGTTTTGGGGTAGAGGGTATAGGATTTTTTATGTACACTATTATGTCATCTGCAAACAGTGACAGTTCTTTTTTTCCTCATTTCCAATTTGGATGCCTTTTATTTCCTTTTCTTGTCTGATTGCTGTGGCTAAAACTTCCAATACTATATTGAATAGAAGTGATGAAAGTGGACAACCTTGTCTTGTTCCTGATCTTAGTGGAAAAGCTTTTAATTTCTGCCCGTCGAGTATGATATTGGCTGTACGTCTCACATGCATGGCCTTTATTATATTGAGGAATGCTCCCTCTATTCCTATGTTGTTGAGTGTTTTTTTAGTGTTTTTATTATAAATTGGTGCTGTAATTTATCAAAGGTTTTTCCACATCTATTGATATGATCGTGTGATTTTTGTCTTTGCTTTTGTTTATGTGATGTATTACATTTACTGATTTGTGAATAGTGAACTATCCTTGCATTCCTCGGATGAATCTTGGTTTTTCATGGTGTATGATCTTTTTAATGGATTTTTGGGTGCGATTCGCCAATATTTTACTGAGGATTTTAGCATCTATGTTCATCAGTGATATTGGCCTGTAATTTTCTTTCTTTGTTGTGTGTCTATCTGGTTTTGGAATTAGGGTGATGCTGGCTTCATAAAAAGAGTTTGGGAGTCTTCCATAATTTTGGACTTTTTGGAATAGTCTGTGAAGAATAGGGGCTAGCTCTTCCTTAAATGCTTTGTAGAATTCTCCTATGAAAACATCTGGTCCAGGGCTTTTGTGTGATGGGAGTTTTTTGATTACTGCTTAAATTTCATCTGCTGTTATTGATGTGTTTAGGCTTTTTTTTCTTCTTCATTTAGTTTTGGAAGATTATATTTGTCTAGAAATTTGTCCATTTCATCTAGGTTTCCAAATATCTTGGCATACAATTCTTCATAGTAATTTCTTACAGTTCGTTCTATTTCTGTGGTGTCAGTTTTAATCTCTCCTCTTTAATTTCTGATATTGTTTATTTGGGTCCTCTTTCTTCTTTTCTTGATGAGCCTACTTAATGGCTTTTTCATTTTGTTTACCTTCAAAAAGCTAGCTTCTAGATTCCTTGATCCTAACATTTGTGCTTTTAGTCTCTATGTCATTTAATTCTACTCTGATCTTGGTTATTTCCTCCCGTCTACTTTCTCTGGGCTGTCTTTGTTGTTATTCCTTGAGTTCTTGTAGGTTTAGGGTTAGGTTGTTTGTTTGAAATGTTTCTGCCTTTTTAAGATAGACCTGTATTGATATAAACTTCCCTCTCAGAACTGCCTTCCCTGTGTCCCATAAGTTTGGGTTGTTGTGAGTTCATCTTCATTTGTTTCCAGAAACTTTTTTATTTCTTCCCTAATTTCATTCTTGACCCATTTGTTTTTTGATAGCATGCCATTCAATCTCCATGATTTTGTGTGTTTTGGGTTTTTTCCTTTGGTGTTGGTTTCCAGTTTCAGTCCCTTGTGGCCAGAATAAATGAGCTATAGTTTTAATGTATTGCTGGTGGAGGTATAATGACACAATCTCTGGAAAATAATTTAAGTTAGAAATTGAACACATTAGCATATCTGCTCCACTGCTAGATACTTACCCTAAAGGAATAAAATTGTATATACATAGAAACACTGGGACATAAACATTTATAACAATTTTGTTTATAATAGCCCCCAAATTGAAAATTTTGCAGGGTCATCAGTAGGTAGAGGAATAAACAGATTGTTGCATATCTATACAATGGAACACTATTCAAAAATAAAATGAATGTTTTAAAAATAGTTTTAGATTTATTTTTGAAAATTGCAAAGATACTTTCCATATATCCTATACCCTGTCTCTTTTACTGTTTTTTAACAGCTTTATTGCAGTATAATTGACATTTTAAAAACTGTGCAAACTTATCCCTGGCTGATGTGGCTCAGTGGATTATTCCTGGCCTGTGAACTAAAGGGCTTCTGCTTCAATTCCCAGTCAGGGCACATGCCTGCATTGTGGGCCAAGTTCCCAGTAGGGAGCCCATGACAGGCAACCACACACTGATGCTTCTCTTCCTCTCTTTCTCCTTCCCTTCCCTTCTCCCTAGAAATAAATAACTAAATAAAAAGTTTAAAACTATACATATTTAATCTATAAATGAGGTGAGTTTGGAAATATTCATACACCTGTGGAAACATCATAACAATCAAGATAAAAAACATATCCATCACCTCCATCAATAGTTAAAGAAATAAACAAAGTGTCCTATATCTATGCAATGAAATACAACTTGACAATAAATAAATGAATACACTATTGATACATGCCACAACATGGGTAAATCTCAAAATAATAGTGATGAGTGAAGATAGCCAGACAAAAGAGATGTTATACTGTATGGTTCCACTTATACAACTTGGAATGGCATACTATTATATACTGACAGAAAGGTCAGTGGTTACCTGACAACAGAAGTTGACTGGGAAATTACAAAAGGGAACAGGAATAAGAAATGAAGAAAAATTGAGAAAACTTTTAGGGGTAATGGATATGTTCTTTATGTTGGCTGTGGTGATGTTTTCATAACTACGGGTCAAAACTTATCAAATTGTACAGTTTAAATATATCAAGTCTATGATATGTCAGTTATACTTGAATGAAGCTGCTTAAAAATAACATTACAAAATTAAATACATACCCCAATTTGAAGAAGTTTCCTCAGCAAAGTTGGCAATGCAGAAACTTCTGTAAATGCAAGTGACTCACCAAAATCTGAGAATCTAGGAGCTGACTCTAATTTTCTGTCCCCAGGAAATAAAAATAGTGATTAGCCCAATTAGCCTTATTGGATAATTAGACATATGGGCTCCTCATAGCCAATTAATCTCATCTGAAAAGTGAACTACAGACATTCTCATGATTTAAAACTTGCTCTATATAAGATACTCATTTATTGAAAACATGGATTTTAGCAAGAAGAGAATAATGTGTATATTTGAAATGGTAATGGAATCTAAGAAGTGAAACTATGCAGAAAAAAAGAGACACTGGGTATTAAAATTGCCATATTCATTTATAAAATAATGTTTCCTAAATGGAAATTCTCTGGGCAAAAGACTGTGAAATGAGAAAAAAGCCTGTTGCTAAAGTGTAAGGATTTGGAAAAGAAGAGGAAGAAAAGAAAAATATGTGTATCTGCTAGAATTTAAGTTTTTAATACAAGGTTACCCAAAATAAATACATATCTTGGTGTTTGAGTTATTGACAAAGATCAATACACTTTTATCAAACTAAAAGCTTACAAAAACTACCAATAAATAGTAAATTGCAAAGTGTTTCTATGCATAACCAATCATAACGAGTCCAAAAGATATATTACCCCAAAAGAAAAAAACTAGCTAAACTTTCAAGTTGTTTCATGGGAGAGACTAAATGTACCTATGATATTTCAAGAATATTAGCATGAAGAAGTTATACTAAGTATCCTTTCTTTACATATTCAGATACTTGCTCAAAGTAGACATTCTACCACATGAAGGATTTAATATATTTATCAAATATGATCGCAGAGCTAATGTCTAATTGACTGGATGGACCACTAATTGATCAACCCAAATAAGTTTAGGCACAAATAAGAATTTATTTATAACTTTAGCAGGAACTGTGTATGTGTCCTTGCAATATTTGAGTCCTATCTATAATTGATACAGGAAAGAATTAAAAGAGAAAACTGTATAAAATTTCCATAAATAAGAAATAAAATGACATTACTTTTCCTTCTTCACAGGTGAGGGGTTCCAAAGCAGCTTAAGTTATGTTGCTTAACACTTATAATACCTACCCCTGTCCTAATGGAAATATCAATATTCCCTCTTCATGTAAAGAAAGACCACAAAGCACCAGAGGAACAGAACAAAACAAAGAGATGTGAAGTTCAGGGAGGTCTCTAAGCAACTATTGACACCAATATTTATTGTGTTATCCAAATAAAAGAATCTTCCTATGTATCCTTTTAAAAGTATGTATAGCTTGTATATATATATATATATGTATATGTATTTTAAAAACATGCTTTCTCTGAAGCATATGCATGTCTCAAAGTTCTTTTTATATTTCCCTTCTAGGAAATAAGTCACTATTTAGATTTTTTAAAGTTGTATCATTAAAAAAAGAGAGAGAGAGAGTAAGGGAACATTGGATGGTCATGCTCATCATTACTGAACACAAATAAGGTGTGATGGAAAACAAAATATGCAAGCATTAAAGGCAGATTTGATGTTGAATTACTGTCTAATATTATTCATATTATTATTAGAGGATAATAATAAAATTATATTAAAATTAAAGAAGAAAAGATTAAAAGGATAAGCAATCCTTTGGAATTGGATATGAACAAATGCAAGACAGCAAATTCTTGGCTGGTAAGATTCCATTGATCACAAGAAGTCACACTGCAGATGACCTTGAAATGAACTAAGAATATGAGGTCAGAATTCACTCTTCTGAGTTGCGTTCCTTCAAGTGCCCCCCACCTGGTTTATCATCCCTGGAGGCAGCACCTGCTTCACAAACATAAAAGGTCTCTCTACTACTACTGTATTCTATATGCAATTAATTATTCAGTCATGTACACATCTTAACAGGTATTTATTGCATGTCTGTTATTAGCCAGGCCTGCATCATGTAAGTAATGGCAGTGTACAGATGAAAGGAGTACAGAATCCCATCCCTTGTACGTGAGTTCACAGTCTATCAGGAATGTTAAATGTGAAGTCAGAAAATGGGATCCATAAGTGAGTAACAAGCAAGGCTAACTATTCTCGAGCACTTCAAATGTGCTGCTTATAATGTTAACTGCTTTCTGCATTAACTCAGTTGATTCAGCCAACAGACTGTGGGGTAGGTATGATCCCTGGCTTCATTTTACAAATTCAGTAATTGAGATTTAAAGAAAGATTTAAAAGAAAGAACTTTGTTCAAAGAGCTGATAACCTGTGAAGCTCCCACTGCAACCAGGACACTTTCTCAGCCCCGGGGTCAGAGGATGGAGCATATGCCACCTACAAACCTAGTGTCTCTTAAAACTTCACTTGGAAGTCACTCAAGTTGGGTCTAGAAACAAGAGGGGAGACTTGTAAAGGGGAGGAAGGACCTCTCTGAGTGTCTTTCCAGCAGAGGGAGGAATCAAACAAAAATGAACTAAATGGCAACCTTGAAGGATAGAAGTCACTCAGATTGTGGGATAAAAATGATATCTGGAATGGGGAGCAGTGTGCCTGTGGAAAATGAAAAGGAAGAGGAAATTTGAGAGCCAACAGGTGGGTGCTTAGAAATAGGGTACTTGGCCATTTAACTGTCATCCTGTCCTTACCTTGTCTTCAGGTGAGGCTTCTACTGAGGTTGGGGTGGGCACTGCTCTTGCATGATTTCTGCCTCCACTGCTGATATTTTTGCCACTTCTTCTGGACACTATGGCTATGATCGTAGCCCATGCTGCTTCTGCTAGTTATCACTGTCCTTGAGATGTTAAATCTCTATTTTGAAAAAAAGTTTAAGATCATTCCCCTTCCCCTCTTTTAGATACTATTAGGTAGGGTAGGAAGAGGGCAAGCCAGAGAACACAAAGGTACCACTGCCTTCTGCTTTTATTTCATAGAGAGATTTTAGTGAATCTAGCTCTTTGAGAGTGTACTCACTTTTTTCCCCAAGCTCATACATGAGTTCATAAAGGGCTGCCTTTTAGACACAGCAGCCTACTATCTAATTGGAATTAGAATTATTTCTCTTCTAAAACATAAAGGCTTAACTTGCCTAATGTGACTGAGGCTTCCTTTAAAAAGATTATCTACAAGAAATTTTCCAAGTCTTTCTTGCAATCGGGCTCTGGTAACTCACATGCCTAACTCATTGAGTTTTCTGAACAGGCATGAGTGCTGTAACGCACAAAGCACAGCTTAAACCTCTCCTGCCACCCCAACAATTTCTGCATGGAACCTGTAATAATGAAATAATGTGGACCATACCTACAGGCCTCTTCTCCCACTACTCCATCAAATGTCTCAAATCTCCCAGAATCCCCTGCTCAGCATTGAAAATGCCAAAACTAAGCATGCTGCTGTCTTTTGAGAGAAAAGATCTTACAAATACAAGATAGCACCAAACCCAATTGGGATAAAACATAAAATGCTAGGTATACACTCAATATAGTCTTAGCACAAAAGTGAGATAGTCAACTGTCTTAAAAGTGCAGCATGGGTGGGTAGGAAAAGCAAATGTGCCCTTTAATCAGCATCTTGAAGGATGACTCAGACGTATCAGGGTAGGGGATGAGGGTGGCAGGGGGCAGGACTAGGACGGGAGGAGGGGTTGTCAGTGGTCTGAGAGACAAAAGGGATGGTGTGAAGGGCACAGATGCCCAGCACATATTGAATGGGGGAGAAAAGTGTGACTGGGTAATCATGAGCTATGTTTTTATAATGCTTTACTTTTTGCAAAATGTTTGCATAAGTATTCATTCTTCAGAATTCTCATGTAAAAAGGCAGACTTTTAGGTCATGTTTCACATGATGAAATTGAGTCCCTAAGAAATATAAATGACCTACTCAATGGCACAGGAGTGACACAACTAAAATGCTCCCCAGGCCCCATAACCATGTTATTGCCACTTCAGTGACATCAGAAGCAGCAATGGCGATGGAGGTGGTCCCCTGACTCTGCCATCTCTGTGCCTAAGCTCTGGCCTCCACCTCAGCTCTTAGTTTAGGTCCAAAACAGCAAAAGCTTTTTGTCTGGAATGTGCTTTGCTGTTAAGATTCCTGACATCACACCCAGCCACCTGAGAGGCCTGAACAATTTGTGTGGACAGTTTAACTTTGAGGGAAGCCTCATGGCCATATCTGTGATCTGAAGTGCTGGGGCAAACCCAACAAGATTCAATTGTAAGACAAATTATAATTCTATTATTGGAATTTTATGTGATGAAGCAGATTACTACCTCTACATAAACTGATAATGCACAACACTCTTTATGTTACCGAAAGGTGTTAATGTTAATTACCTTCTGGGTGAAAACAAACCCTTTCGTCCTCTAATGTGTATTAATACTGTTTTCTTTCCACTGCATTGGCATTGGCACCCATTATTGGTAAATCTTGGAGATATCACCAGTGACTATGGTCAATGTGAATGACAGCATTAATGTCAACAATAATTGGCAACAAAGCCAATGTCTGAAAATTTGCTTGCAGAAAGGGAGCAGCCTAATTCAACAAAGGAAGGCAGAGTAATTTGTTGTGCATGTTGAAATTCACATCAAAGACTAACATAATACAAAAAGTCATGAATGAAACCTGGGGGAAACATTGTTAATAAGAGGAGTTATGAGATTGCCTCCCCAAACCCTTATTGCCACCTCTGCCAAAAAATACACATATTATAGAGTAAGCACTGATAGAAATGCAGTAAGAGCTTTGTTTTGATATGAGGCCAGAAAATGTAAAAGTTAAGCCAAAAGTCATTGCAGGGAAATGACTCACTTAGGCTACTAAGTAGAATGGCAAAATGGTCTATGTGACGATGGAATAGAAAGGCCTGACTCATGTGGGAACAAATGATGACAGGATTACTTTGAAATATCTCTCTTCTTTACAAATCAATGCTTGCACCTTCATAAAGCATTTTACTTATCCTAAATATATAAATAGCAAAACCATGCTCTTCTTTTAGTTTTTCTAATCTGTTATCATAAAAACATTTATCCCATACCAATTCCATACTTCATTTAATCTATGGAATATTGAAGTTTTCTGCAAAGGAGTTTTCATCAAAAAGAACAGGTCACCCACATCCTAGGACTGAAAGCATTTTCAGACACAGACAAAGTAAGTTTAGAGGAACTATCACTTTTTAAACTGGCTAATAGAATCAAGGAATTACTTTTGTCAGAAAAGGCTTTCACAATGTTCTTCAAATTTTGCTATGTCAACAACCAAAATCATTTATCTACAGAAGACTGAATGTAATTAATTTGAAGTTGATGATAATGGCCATAGCAATGGCAACAAAATAATGAGTCTTGGCCTAGTGTTTGAAATGAGAAAATTTAAGACAATGGCAATTCATTACCTCAAAAAGTTATCACATATTTATCTTTTCTGGGTACTGAGGGCAAAAAGAATAAAGGCATGTACCACTCTAGCAACAGCAGAGCAGGATTGAGAAAAGTGGGCACCCCATAGACCTCAAATATTAACATCATTTCATTAAAAATGGGTAAAGCCATTTTTGGCTACAAGCTTTTATTCTCATATCTTTATATTTAAAAAGAGAGGGTTGATTTTGCATGCATATAATTCTATGTATTTGGAGTTATTTTGTATTCCTGATATAACTGGATAGCATTCATTATTTTCACTAAGGATAAAATTATCTTACATAGATATACTTGCAAAGTCTGGATCAAAGTATAAACATTTCCCCTCTGATTTTCAATTTAACATATAGTTCTGAGTTTTACATAGGCTCTCTGATTTCTAATTCTCTATTTTTCTTTCTAGTTTTCAATTTTATTGACACCTTAAACACATTACAATATTCTACATATGTTAAGAAAATAAATCACTCATTCCCAGAAAAAAATCACTTCATTTTTGTATTACTTGATTTCATAATTTCAGTGGTTGTAGCTGTCAACTGCACTCATCTACTCACTAACCAGCATGATGGATGGTAAGAAATCACAGTTACACCATGAAATCATATGTGAATGACACTAAATGTAAGAACTTCAAACTAATAAAAAGTGTCTCTTTTTTTCTCGTCCTTCCTTTTTTTCTTTTTGCCCTACCTCCCTACCTTCCCCTCATATCCCTTCTTTCATTTGTAAACTTTACTCTGGGGTTCAGTCTATGTTAGTTTACATCCCATCATTTCGGCAAATAGTTTTGGGCAAGCCTGAATTAACTAGCAATCTAATTCCAATTTATTACAGTGGTGTTTTATTACACCCTTATACCCTGATGCTCTTGATAAATATACTTGGATTGTCCATCACTTGATTAAATTCTGCGCAATGAGAAGCATGTAAATAAAACACTAACTATAATACAGCACATGTGTGCTCTAGAAGGGCTAGGATAAAAAAATGCTATGGGACGAAAGAAGGCAATTGTTCCTGAGAGAATTTGGGAGACTTCCTATAAGGCTAACATTTGATCTCACGTGGAAGAATAGAGAAATTTACCAAACAGACAAGATGGAGAGGCAGGATATTCCATTCACAATTGAGTAAGTAGAAATGTGTTTTTCCCAAACAAAACAAATTAGTTGATGGAGTATATTTTGAAATATTATTTTTAAGTATGTATCTCTATAGCCAGAGTCAACTATTACTTGGCCCCTGATAGAGTTGAGACATATACAAGTTCATGTTAAGAACACATTCAAAGGATGTTGTACTTCATCTGAAAGGACAAGAAAATGCTGTTGGTGATCTCATAATACTGTTTGCACGGTGTCTTCAAAGTACTCAAAGTAAACAAAGGAGACTTTGCAAATGCTAGTAGGTTGTAATGACAAGAATTTGGGAGATTATTCTGAAAATTGGCGTTCATAGGTATGTGTACTCTGATTTGTGCGATTTTTCAGAAATCTCAAACTGCTTTATCCCTGTTATAATTTCAAGTGGTTGTGTTGGATATTATTTGGGACATACATATATTTTGTTATACCTCCAATAATTTTGATGAAAACACTCAATCATATGTATTTTCTTTCAGGAGCAAAGAAGAGGTATTCTTTATGTTCATAACAGATGCTTTCTTTCCTAGATTATTAGTATCTATTCCCAAATATTTTACATACCTCCCAAATTGCATACATTATGAGTTAATATTTTATGTAAATTCATTTTATACACTATTTGTTTCATACTTTTATGTTTATATATATACACACTGTAATTCTATTCACAGAACAGCTGCATAGGTACATAAAATTATGAAAAGGCATTATTTATTACAATGTTTCTTTTTTATTATTGGCACAAAAATTAAAAGTCATAAACTCAGAAGTAAAGTGATCCAAAATCATCTGAATGCAATAAGATTCAAATATTTTAAAGTTGTAGAATTTTATAGCTGAATGTTATGTTACAAATGCTATATGTAGGTGTCTTAATATTGAATATAGGAAAGTGAATTTAAATGATACAATAATTTCCTCCAGATTTCATGGTTGTTATAAAAAACTTGGGATTAAAATATTAGTTTCCTGACTCCAAGCCTCATGTTTCTTACCCAGATCTTTGTTGGTACCCCATATAACTTACTCACTTTTCTTTAAATATAATCATAAAACAAATGTTTGGAAAGACATTAAAAGATCATTTAGTACTCCTGTCCTTCCAACAGGTAAAATTCTTGTTTTCTGCACAGACTTCAAGCTATTTACTTCTAAAGTCATGGATATACTATAAATTAGAGTATAATTCAATTTTAATCCCCAAATAGTTGTCTTTTCCCTTAAATAAATGAGAGTTTTGTTCTTAAATGGAATATTATTTTATCTTGACACAACCATTAATCTGGTATTATATTAAAGTAAAATGGGGTATAATGCACAGAAATGCTATGGTGGAGTTTGTCAGAAGCATAATCATTTTAAATAAAGGAACCTCATTATTATCCTGGAAAGATCAGTATCATTAAAGGATGCTTATAAATTATATCAATTGCCAAGGGTTCATCTAATTCAAATGAGTTATTATGTGGTAGGAGTTCCCCTACTACCCAGGATTTTTTCTTTTTGTATGTGAAAAAATCAGTTTATATATCCCCTGCAACACCCCGCCCCCCCGAAAAAAACAAGCAGACTACTCAATGATCTGATACCATCAGTTCCCTAGTTTATAAGTCAACTCACCAAATCAGCAGGACCAATTTCACCCATAGACATCTACCAGATAATCTAAAAGTTGGCTAGAGTTGCATTTTGATAGCATGCACATAGCTGACATTGCTACATTATTCACCAAGTCTCTGCTGAGACCATACTACATAGAAACATTGTGCAATAAATGCTCTTTGACAAATTGGGCTTCAGTTTCTATTAGACTTCATACTGTTAGGCCACCTTCCCCTCTACCTCAGATCTCAGATGGAGGACTTTGGAGGCAAGGTGCCCAGGTTCTAATCCCTGCTCTGGCACAAGCTAATTCAGCAATTCCACTCTAATCCCTAGGGACCTTATCTGTAAAAGAAAAATTAGAATATCCATCTCATTCAGTTTAAGGAAGGTAAAATAAGCTAAGACTTGTAAAATGCTTAAGTATAGTACCTAGAATAAAATGCAGAATTGGAAATCTTTAAGCACCAAACATTCTGATTTACTTTGGTTAAAATAAAGCCATAAGGCAAATATTTTAACAGTGTTTAATGAGAAAACTTTAGAGAAAATTATTGTCTTTCATACAAATGCTTTTGGGTATCCAAGATACAGAGGCACTTCACTAATCCTTACTGAAAAGATAATAGAAAAGTTAGGAAAATATTTATGGATCAGTTAGCATAAAGGCACAAGAAATAGAGAGAGTTAGACATGTACTGATTCAACTAAATCTATATGTTATCTTTCTCTTGTCACTCTAAAACTGATTTGGGGGCTTGTTTGTTGCAAATGAAAGAAATTCTTTTGTAAAATCTGCTGACAGTTTGATGGGTACTCCTTTGTAGGTGACTCAAAAGAGACCTTACAGGCAAGAAGGGGCTGGAAAGAAGTATTCCAAGTCATGAAATCCAAAGACCTACAGCCAAGATTGCTTTATCCAGCAAAACTTTCATTTAGAATGGAAGGACAGATAAAGTGCTTCTCAGATAAGGTCAAGTTCAAGGAGTTCATCATCACCAAGCCCTTATTATATGAAATGCTAAAGGGACTTATATAAGAAAGAAGTGATGAAAAATATGAACAGTGAAAGGACAGCAAACTCACAGTTATTAACAACCACACCTAAAACAAAAGCAAACCAAGAGGACAGCTAGATCAGGAGTGGAACCATAGAAATGAAGAACACATGGAGGGTTAGAAACAGGGGGGTGGGAGGAGGAGAAGGGGGGAGAAGGCACAGAAAATAGCATAGATGGTAGGTAGAAAATAGATAGGGGGGAGGGTGAGAATAGTGGGGGAAATATAGAATCTAAAGAACTTGAGATACGTGGTTATAAACTAAGGGGGGGAGAATGGTGGGGGAGGGAGTGTGCGGGTGGAGGGGAATGAAGGGGGGAAATAGAACAACTATAATGGTATAATCAATAAAATATATTTAAAAAAAAGAAATTCTTTTGTAGCATTCTTTTTGCACTCTCAGGATTTTATTTTGATGTTTGGTGAAATATAATTCTTAACCTCAGGGCTATAGTTACTTGGAGCTTGTTGTACAAGTTTTTTTTTAATAGAAAATGTTATCTGTCATAGTATTTATTACAGGAAATTGAATTTATTCACTAAAATTATAAAGCACATACTAGTCTTCTGGTATTCAGCACAATATCTATGTTTGTCCTTACTAAAAGTGGTAACACATCTACTATAATGCGAAATTGGTTTATTTATCTGTCAGAAGGTTTTTTATTTATTTTTTTACCATTTTAATATACACATCTAGCACAGCTTTATTTTTTATTGTTATTCTACTACAGCTGTCCCAGGTTTTGTGCTTTTCCCCTCCTCTCTCCAGCCCAACCCCCAGTCCCACCGTTAATCCCCACACTGTTGTCCATGTGCATGGGTCATTCATACATGTTCTTTCACTAGTCCCTTCCCTTTCGTTCCACCATTATCCCATCCCCCCTCCCCTTTGGCCACTGTCAGTCTGTTCCATGCTTCTGTGTCTCTGGTTATATTTTGCTCATTAAATTCCTCTTATAGATGAGATCATATGGTATTTGTCTTTCACAGACTGGCTTATTTCACTTAGCATAATACTCTCCAGTTACATCCATGCTGTCTCAAACTGTAGAAGTTCCTTCTTTCTTTCTGCTGCATACTATTCTATTGTGTAAATGTACCACAGTTTTTTTTTATCAATTCATCTACTGATGACTATTCAGTCTGTTTCCAGAACTTGGCTATTGTAAATTATGCTGCTATGAACATTAAGGGTGCAAAAGTTCTTTTGAATTGGTGTTTTGGTATTCGTAGGGTATATTACCAGCAGTGGAATCCTTGGGTCAAAAGCCAGTTCCATTTTTAATTTTTTTGTGGAAATTCCATACAGTTTTCCACAGTGGCTGCACCCATCTGCATTCTCACCGACAATGGACAGGGGTTTCCTTTTCTCCACATCGTTGTCAGCACTTGTTGTTTCTTGGTGTATTAATTATAGCCATTCCAATGGGTGTGAAGTGATATACTATTGTGTTTTTACTTTGTATCTCTCTGGTGGTATTTTTATATGTTTGTGGGCCATCTCTATGTCCTCTTTGGAGAAGTGTTTATTCAGGTTCTTTGCCCATGTTTTCATTAGTTTACTTGTTTTTCTGGTGTTTAATCATATTAGTTCTTTATATATTGTGGAGATTAAAACATTGTCCAATGTATCATTGGCAAATATGTTTCCCCGTATGGTTAGTTTCCTTTTCATTTTGATTATGGTTTCTTTAGCTGTGCAAAAGCTTTTTAATTTGATGAATTCCTATCCATTTGTTTATTTTTTCTCTTTATTTCTCTTGCCCTAAGAGATATATTGGCAAAATATATCTATGTATATTTTATATTTTATATACTACATATGTATATGTAGTATCTCACATAACAAAAATATTGTTATGTGGATTACTAAAATTTTACTGCCTATGTTTTCTGCTAGTATTTTTATGGTATCACAACTTATATTTAAGTCTTTTCTCCATTTGGAGTTTATTCTGGTGTATGGTTTATGTTGGTGGTCTAGATTCATTTTTTTGCATGTACTAGTACTATTCTCCCAGTATCATTTATTGAAGAGGCTATTTTTACCTCATTTTATGCTTGTGCCCCCTTTGTCAAATATTAATTGATTATAGAGACATGAATTTCTGGTCTATTCTGTTCCATTGATCCATGTGTCTGTTGTTATGATATTACCAGGCTGTTTTCATTACAAGAGCTTTGTATCATATGTTTATACCACATATTGTGACCCCTCCAAACTCTTTCTTCTTTCTTAATATTACTTAGGTTATTCCAGGTCTTTTTTTTGGTTCCATATAAATTTTGGAGTGTTTGTTCTAGATCAGTGAAATATGCCATTGGTATTTTAATAAGGATTGTGTTGAATCTATAGATTGTTTTGAGTAATATGTACATTTTAAAGATGTTAATTCTTCCAATCCATGAACAAGGTGTATGTTTCCACTTATTTGTATCTTCCTCAATCTCTTTCTTCTATGTTCTATACTTTTATGAGTACAAGTCTTTTATTTCCTTGGTTAAATTTGTTCCTAAGTACTTTATTTTTCTTGATGCCATAGTAAATGGCATTTTTCCTGGTTTCTACTTTTGATAGTTCTTTGTTGGTGCAAAATTTGCCATTGTTTTCTCAATATTGATTTTGTATCTTGCTACTTTGCCAAATTCACTTATTAGGTTGTGCAGTTTCTTGGTGGAGACTCTAGGATTTTCTACATATATTATCATGTCATCTGCAAACAATGACAGCTTTATGACTTGTTTCTCAATTTGGGTGCCTTTTATTTCTTTTTTTTTTTTGTCTGACCTTTGTGGAAAGTCTATAGAATTTCCAGTACTATATTGAATAAGAGTTGTGAAATCCGTCACCTTTGTCTTGTTCCTGATCTTAAGGGAAAAACTTTTAGTTTTGCCCATTGAGTGTGATATTGGCAGAAGGTTTCTCATATATGGGCTTTCTTATGTGGGGGTATGCTCCCTCAATTTCCACTTTGCTAAATGTTTTTATCATAAGTGGGTGCTGAATTTTTATTTTCTATTTTTTATTTTTAAATATTTTATTTATTTATTTTTAGAGAGAGGGGAAGGGAAGGAGAAAGAGTGAGAGAGAAATGTCAATGTGTGGTTGGCTCTTGTGTGTCCCCCACTGGGGACCTGGCCTGCAACCCAGGCATGTGCCCTGACTGGGAATCGAACTAGCGACCCTTTGCTTCAGAGGCCCGTGCTCAATCCACTGAGCTACACCAGCCAGGGCTGAAATTTTAAAAGATTTTATTTATTTGTTTTTAGAGAGGGGGAAGGGAGGGAGAGAGAGAGAGAGAAACAACAATGTGTGGTTGCCTCTGGAAAAACCCCTACTAGGGACCTAGCCTGTAATACAGGCATGTGCCCTGACTGGGAATTGAACCCATGACCCTTTGGTTCACAGGTCAGCACTCAATCCACTGAGCCATATCAGCTAGGGCTGGGTGCTGAATTTCATCAAATACTTTTTCAGCATCTATGGATCTGATCATGTAGTTGTGTTTCATTTTGTTTATGTGGTGTATTAATTTCATTGATTTTTGAATATTGTACCATCTTTGCATCTCTGAGGTAAATCTCTCTTGATCATGGTTTATGATCTTTTCAATATATTTCTCAATCTGGATTGCCATTTTTCCCTTTATGCCCCTCTCTCTCTTTCTCTCTTTTTCTCTCTCTTTGTTTTATTGAATTAGTCCCTTTAGCAGCTCTTGAAATGTTGGTTTGCAGAGATGTACTGTCTTAGCCTTTCTTTTTTGAACTTAGAAGCTCATTATTTCGCCTTTCACTTTAATTTAGAGTCTTTCTGGGTAGAGTAGTCTTGGTTGTAGTCTTTGACTTTCCATTACTTGGATTATTTCATGTCATTCCCTTCTGGCTTATAGTGTTTCTGTTGAGAAATCAGTGGACAGCCTTCTCAGAGCTCCCTTGTATGTTACTACCTGTTTCTCCCTTGCTGCCTCTAAGCTTCTCTGTTTTTAAATTTTACCTTTTTAATTATGGTGTGCCTTGGTGTGGACCTCTTTGGATTCATCTTGATTGGGGTCTCTGTGCTTTCTTAAAATGTATCAATTTTTCCCTCGCCAAGTTAAGGAAGTTTCCTGTCATTATTTTTTCAAACAGGTTTTCTACTCCTTGCTCCTGTTCTTCTACTTCTGGAATCCCTATGATATGAATATTGTTACATACTATGTTGCCCTACAACATAGAAGAAATGTTGCCCTAACTGAAACATTAGGGCAACTGAAATTTCAGTTTTTGTATCCTTCACTTCTTCCTGGTTCTTATTCATACTTTTTATGCCTTTTTTCATCCTGATATACATCCCTGATGTGAACCACGGCTCGTGGGTTCCATGACATTGTGGATGAGACATGACAAATTCACACAGACTAATGAGTCCTGTGGAGGAAAGGGGATGGTGCAGCTTCTCTCTCAAGAGGAGAAAAAGCCTCAGAGCACCTTGGCCACTCTCTCAAGGGGAGAGTACCCCAACCCTTGCCTTGAGAGGGTTTTATTGCTTTCCTGTGCATATTACATGATGGTCCTTATTTACTATGCACAGGTTCACTTTAGGTGGTTACCTTTTACAGAAAGCAAAGGAGAGGATGCCATTAATCACATTGTAGAAGAAGGATATTTGACAATGCAAAGGAAAAAGTGGTTGAACAGGTTACACTCATCCTTGGAAGGTTTAGCATAGACTTTAGGAAGTTACTTTAAAGATATGCAGTAAACGTTTGCTGCCTCAATTCAGGGTGAGGGATTTTTAGCAAAAAGCAAGTATCATAGCAGTCTAGGTACAGTGCAGGCTTGATTCCCCATGGGAGAACATACATGTGGGCGTGGGTCCTGTGTGGTCCCATGCCACAAAGAATGGTCTCCTATACTTCCCACTAAGTTCTTTGTAGTTCTCACTGAGTTCCTTTAGCATCCTTATAATAATTACTTTAAACTCTGTGTCTGGTAAGTTGTTTGCCTCAGTTTCACTTACCACACTTTCTGGGGATTCCTCCTTTACTTTTAACTGAGGGTTTCTTCATTTTCTTATTTTAGGTGGCTTTTTTGTTTGTTTCTGATCACCAGATAAATATGCTTTGATTCCATATCCTTGTGGATGGCCTTCTGTAGTAGGAGTCCTGTGGGACTCAGTGGTGCATTCTCCTCGATATTCTGACCTGGGTACTCTAGGGATGCCATTTATACTGTTTATGTAGTCTCTTATTGTAATTGGGTTTTGGTTGTTTTTGGCTTTTTCATTGTTGGGGTCTCCACTCTCGCTGGCTGACTGAGAGTCACAACCCTCACTATGTCTTGAATATCATCATGCAGGAGCTGCCAAAAAACACAAAACAATCCAGCAAACAAACCCACACCAGTAAAAATACCCCAAATCACTACCATGATATCAACAAGTGAGCTGAGATTAATAAACTTGGAAAAATGAGAAGAATGTTATACAAAAGGAAAAAAGAATATGGGCTGATAACAGAAATAGAAATTATTTAGGGAAGGTAGGGGGAAGAGAATAATAAGAGTAAGGAATAGAAAGAAGGTGAAGAAAAGGAGAAAATAACATTTATGGTGTAAATAAAACAGGGAGAGATTATGGCAAGCTAGTATATGACAAAAGAAGAGTACAATATTAGGTTTGGAGAAAAAGAGTGAAAAAATAACAACTAACTTAAAGAAAAACAACCACTGCAGTGATATGCATGGCAAAGGAGTGAGGTTAATAAAGGTGGAAAGAGAATAATAATATTATAAGAAAAAAATGTTAGATGTCTAAGGAAAAGAAAAAATGCTTTTGAGAGAATAGAAGGAAGAGAAAGAATAAGCATAACGGTTAGAAACAAGGGTAAGAAAGGGAGAGAATAAACATTAAAATGAAAGTAAGACTAAGAAGGAGAAAGGTGGAATGGAGTAAGACAGGAAACAGTAAAATATGAGATTTAAATTTAAAAATAAATATAAAAAGAACTTACATGACTCCACTCTAAGAGGACAAGCAACCCAATTAAAAAGTGGGCAAAGGACTTGAACAGACACTTCTCCAGAAAGGACATACAGAGGATCCAGAGACACATGAAAAGGTGCTCAATATCACTAGCTATCAGAGAAATGCAAATTAAAACCACAATGAGATACCACTTCACATTGGTCAGAATGGCCATCATAAACAAAGCAACAAACAACAAGTGTTGGAAAGGTTTTGGGTTAAAGGGGACCCTATTTCACTGTTGGTGGGATTGCAGACTGATACAACCACTGTGGAAAACAGGATGGACTTTTCTCAGGAAACCAAAAATGGATCTGCCTTTTTGACCCAGCAATTCCACTGCTAAGATTATATCCTAAGAGCCCTGAAACACCAATTCAAAAAAATCTATGCACCCTAATGTTCATAGCAGCACCATTTACAATAGCCAAATGCTAGAAGCAACCTAGATGCCCATCAGTGAATGAGTGGATCAAAAACCTATGGTACATTTACAAAACCTATGGTACATTTACACAATGAAATTCTGTGCAGCAGAAGGAAAGAAGGAGCTCCTACCCTTTGCAACAGCATGGATGGAACTGGAAAGCATTATGCTGAATGAAATAAGTCAGGCAGTGAAAGACAAATACCAAATGATCTCACCTTCAACAGGAAGCTAGCAACAAAACAAACAAGCAAGCAAAATATAACCAAAGACTCTGAAATAGAGAAAAGTCTGACAGGCACCTGAGGGGAGAGGAGAGGGAATTTCAGGGGGAAAGGGGAAGGGTTTACAAGATCAAATGTGGAGGACACATGGAAAACAACTAAGTGGGGTGGAAATGGGAGGGAGGTGGGGAGCACTGGGGGGTGGACTGGGATGGGAGTAAAAGACAGAAAACTGTACTTGAACAACAATGAAAATAAATTAAATTAAAAAAAATTGTGAACAACTGGAGATAAAGTTGTAGAAATACAACAGCTACCCTAAAATCAATGAGAACTGAGTAAATATTACTAAAGCTAGAGTGACAATAAGGATATTATAAGAGAAAAAGAATGTGAGATGAGTAATAGAAAGAAAGATGGTTTTGAGAGGGCGGAGGGAGGCAAAATATTAAGAGTAAAGTATAAAAACAAGGCATAGAAAGGGAAACAATAAAATTTAAAATGAAAATAAGAAAGAGAAGATAGCCCTGGTTGGTATGGTTCAGTGGACTGAGCACTGGCCTGAGAACCAAAGGATCACTGGTTTAATTCCCAGTCAGGACAGATGCCTGGGTTGCAGGTCCCTAGTAGGGGATGAGTGAGAGGGAACTACATATTGATGTTTCTCTCCCTCTCTTTCTCCTTCCCTTCAACTCTCTCTGAAAATAAATAAATAACATATTTAAAAAGAAGGAAAGAGAAAGAGAAAGGCAAAAATGGAGTAAGAGAAGGGAAGAGTAAAATATAAGATTGCAATCAAAACTAAAATAAAAATAAAAACAACAAAATAATACAAATAAAATATATAATAAAATAGTGAAATAATAGAAACAAAATTGAAGCAAATAAACAATATTAAAAGCTATGCAGGAAGAAAATAGCACAAATAATGAAAAAGAATGAGGCAGAATTTATCTGAACAGAGTGTAATGTTTGCTGGCTTACTGTCTTTTCCTTCAGTCTCTGTCCCTGGTGTCAGCTGGTGTTCCAGTCTAGCTTTATGCAGCCTGTTTAAGGCTACAAGTGATCCACAGTCTATGGCTGTCTCCTTCGGGTTTGGCTGGTCCTCGCTGGTCTGTCCTGCTGGCTTTTAATCAGCACAAAGCCTGGGGGTAGTTCATCTAATGTCTGATGGTACTGCATTTACCACTTCCACTTGCCTCAAAAGGAGGCCTCTGGTGCGGTTAGGAGGGTGTGATTCTTGGATCAACTTCAAGGAGGCATTCTTCAGTCTTCAGGGAAGATGCTGACCATGTTCCCTCACCACTGTGCCACATATCTTGGTCTGTCCCAGATTATTTCCAGTCATGTATAGTTTCTGATGAATTAGTTGTGTGTTTCATGTGAGATGCCAGTCTTTGTAAAAGGGTCAGCTCTCTCCTGCTTGGTGCTGATAGAAGTTCTGTGTGAGCGTCAAGGCTGTGCAGGGCCCTAAGTACCTCTTGCTGCACCATTTTCTAATACCTCTGCTCTGTTGTTTTTCAGTTGAATAAGGCTCAAGGAAAAGCCAGCATAGTGTCTGATAAAATTTCATAAATGTCTCCTTTGGAGATTCTCTTTCTCCTGTGCATATGCACCTAACAGAGTTTTTTGAGCCTGGCCTTACTGTTCAGGGGAGTTTGCTATCCTGTGGGTGGGGGATGGGCATGTCTTCCCCTTCCCAGAGGTTTGTATTCCAAGGTTTGTGTGTCCCTGCCTGGCTACAAGGAATCTCAGATGCTCAGTTCCTTCCCAGTCCACAGCTCACTGTTCTCACAGAAGGCTCACACCCACATCCTCTACCCTGAGTGTATCTCCCTGCTATCCGGCCTTCCACTCTCCCTGGCCAGCTGGGTTCAGCAGGCACAAACCACACTTTGAATCTGACCTCTTTGCTGGCAAAGCAGCTGCACATGTGTGTGGGTTCACTGCTCAGCTGCACCTTTGCTCTCCTCTTTTAAAAAGTCCCTATTGACATGTACACTGCAGCTCTGAGCTACTGCCCAGTTTTTTTGTGCATTGCACTTGCCCAAGGGTCAAAGAGTCTTCCTCAATCAGATCTCACCACAGCCTACCAGTGTCTCTGACAGTCTTAGGAACTAGAATTTCTCTCTTGGACTCTCCCGGGTGGTGCTGCAGCTATGGACGTGCCGCTCGCTGTGTGTGACCAGCCTGAGTCTCCCAGATTCCAGATACCCCCCAAGTCTCTCCTGATTAGGGGTGGGGGTTCCCTGTGAGGGATTGGCAACCCCCACTCCAGGAGGGGCAGGAGCTACTAAGCTGTGTTTTCTCTTCTTTGCTCTCTCCTCCACTGCAGGTACCTCACACAGAGTACTTCCCCTTCAAAATATAAAATCTCTTTCCAGATGGTGCAAGCCTTCTCTGTACTCCTTGGCTCCAGAAATTCATATCAGCTAAGATTCTGTTGATTGTTCAGGTCACTTGTAGGAAAATTAGCTGAACAATCCATGCTGGGGGCACGAGCAAGTGGGCTCAGCTCCCCCTACTCGACCTCCATCTTCTGTCCTAGCCCAGAAAGCTTTTTAGCTTTACAGTTTCCTTTCAAAACCACTTGCAAGAATAACTTTGTGACTTGTAACATATCCATCCGTAAATAAAACAGAGATTCTTTTTTCTATAATGAATGGTAAATACAAAACCAATATTGACTCTGGCTAGTAAGATGAATACTTTCATTACTTATTCTTCCTTTGACCATTTGACAACTGCCTTAAGATTTATAGAATAATTAAAGTAGAATGATTATGATTTCTTATAGGGCAAAACAAAGTCTGACATACCAGGGCTCAGAATTGAGTTAACTCCCCCGCTAGCATTTGAGCTTTTGAGTGTAAGGATTATCCCAGTTAATGGCATCAAGGCAGAAGGCATTTGGCTTGAATTTCCAGGGGAATAACTTTGTGAACTATATGATTGCCAACCCATGATGCTGCACATCTGAAACTAATATAAAATAATATTAGATGTCAACTATAATGAAAAATAAAATAAAATAAACATATGGTGTCAAACTAGTAATTAGTTAGCTTTGAGAACAGAAAGGTAAAGAGAAATTCAGCTGGACTTGGTATTTCCTCTCATTCTCAGTACTGAACAAAGCCAGGGTTTAACTGTCGTAGGGTTCAGAGCAGGTCACCCCAAATGATGCCACTTTGGAATTATTTTGAGTTAAATTTACTTGAAAAGCAGCAGGTGCAAAAAAGGCACTATGATCCCCTTACATTCGCCCCTGAAAGCAAGAACGGTCACCCATATGAAAGGTATGGGTGACAAGGTATCCCCTGAATCAAGAGGGAAATATACATCCTTATTGCCAGAGACAGGAAATTCAGGACTGAGAAGACCATGTAAACAAACTCTGCTTAGACTCTGCTTAGTGAAGACTAATTAAGTACTGAAGGCTAACTTTCTTTGTCCTGGGAATTCCTCATATATTTATTGTTTCTTCATCTAAAAACTACAAAAGCTGCTTGCTTTAGTCACTTCTTAGGACCTACATCTATGAGATCTCTGTAGGTATGAATTAAAGTTATTTTTTCTCCTGTTAATATGTCTTGTGCCAATTTAATTATTAGACCAGCCAAAATGGATGGATGTCTGAGAATGAGATAGATTTCAACAATCCAGAGATACCCAGTGTCCCAGAAAAGAGATAGTTTGAGGGAGGCTCAGTGGGTTTGAAGGGATTCAGTGTTGTAGGTAAGGTGGGTGACTTACATCTCTTGTAGATCTATCATCAGAGATCATGTCAGAGAGCAGACAATAGATGGCATTGATGACAAAGTCAGGGGCACCTCAGCAGAGGTCATTATGAGCAGAAAGAGGCTGTGAACTCAACACAAAACTTAATGTGACAAATATTCACAATATATGTATCCCAGAGGAAAATAGATGGTAAAAATGAAAATCCAGAATTTTCTTCCTAAATAATACTAAGAAATAATCCAGAAATTGCTGAGCTTGTGCCCTTAATGAGACTTGAACTGGAGACCCTTTGGTCCTCAGGCCTAGCACTCAATTCACTGAGCCACACCAGCCAGGTCCCAATGAGGAAGAATTTATTTGTGCTATTTTGCTGGGGGTTTTTTTCTCTGAATTTCTTACCCCTTTTCCCCTCACTTCTTTAAGTTCTTCTTTCTTTTGCGTTTAATTCTTGAAATGTATCACTTTGTTTTTTTCTCATTTCCTTGTCTGCATATTCATAAAATATTTTCTTAGGGGCTACATAAGAATTGTAATTAACATATTAAATTTATAACCATATAGTTTGAATACTAACTTAGCTTCAGTAGCATACATAAACTCTGTTCCTAAACAACTCCTCTCACCTTTGTTATTGTTGTCAAAAATTACATCTTTATACATTGTATGCACATTAACATTGATGTATAATTATTTTTAAACATTTGCATTTTTAATTGTGTAGGAGATAAGAAGAGGAATTAAAAACAAAAATTCAATTATACTGTATGAGCTGTTTTGTGTAAAATAGTCACTATTTGGGGTACTAAGTTCTGGACAGACCTAATTGACATATTCCTCAAAGGGTAAACATATCTGATAACAAGTGAAAATTTTTTTCATCAGGAAAACAAAATTGTTCTAGGTAAACAAACATTTATTGAGTATAGTCACCAACCACAAAAAAGCAAGTATGTCCCTATCTTTTTTGCCTTTGTAACTGAACTAAAATGAGCTTTTGAGCTTTTATTTCAGCTTAGTAGTGAAAAATTTAATTATTCAAATTGAAGGTAAATTCTTGTTTGAAACTCAACCATTTTTAGTGTGGCAGTCTTTTAGTTCAGGAATTTCCTGTGTCCCTTTCTACTTGTTCTGGAAGTAATCTATATTCCAGGAGGATTTATAAATAAGCTAGCATATGAGAATATATATATAAGATACATAATTAAATATTGGAATGAACTAAACACTGTCTGTGGGTGAAATGAATAATCTTAAATAGCATAATTGGTTGACTTCTATCCACTCTCTCTGTGGCTCAAATGTCCACATTCACTTTATTACAGATCAATATGTGCCTTCATTTTTCTTTATTTTGAGAAAGAACCCATGCCCTACAAGTCTCTAGTACACTTGCAGCTATTTTTATGTCTCTCTGAAGGGTGTAAACCACTACTGGATATTCCTCCGACCACCACATTGAGTATACACACTCACAACTTACTACTCTAAATTGAGGTGCCAATGTAGCTGTGGGACTTCACCAAGAACCTTACAGTAACTCTGTTGTATGCTTGAGTCCAACTAAACCTATCTGGATTTCTATCATACAACAGGCTGTGAACATGTAATCCACAATGCAACATCGTTGATCACTTCTGCAAATTATCTTCCTTTTCCTAAAGCAAAGGCATGGGTTCTTTATCAGGACAGACCAGGAAACTATTCTTACATCCTTATTCAACTTTTTAAGTAGAATACATATAGCATAATATCTAGGTCTGCCTCTTTGAAGGCTGAGTTTTCTGAAACGCTAGGTTTTCATAATTCTTGCATGTTTTATCAGTTTAGAAGATCTACCCCCAAACTCACTTAACTTCTTTATTTTCAAGTGGGTTAGCCTTCCTCTGAATCAACTGATACTAATGACTCAATGGGTGAAGGATCCCAAATTATCAAAAATATGGGAGGAAGGAAAGCTTTGGTTTTGATGAAAATACAGTCTCCTGCTACACTTGTAGCAAAGACTTACAGCTAATGAAATGACTGGTTGGGATAACTATACATATACTTAAACTATTATCTTGTGAGAAAACTGAAATTCCGATATGAAAAATGACTTGCCTGAGAACAGAGCACTCATTAACAGCAACTCTGGAAGCTCTGAACTTAGGCTGGAGAAATGGAAAAGCACTTCCAGCTGGCTCAATGTCACTGATTCACAAACATGACTGTGCATTAGAATCAACCACAGGGCATCTGAAAAATATATATGCCTTTCCCACAGCAAGTATGTAGATTCAAGATGTCTGAGGTAGGTTCCACAGATAATTTCTATGCTTTATAAAATAAACAAAGAGCAGGTGTAATGGACATCCAATTGCCTCAAATGTGTCCTTCCCTGGGCCTCTTTCCAGCAGCTCTGTCCTGGTTTCTCTCAGCACCTGAAGGCCATCTGGAAGGCAGTTAGGCTGGCATCAGCTCTGAGAGATGCACAAC
Source organism: Sturnira hondurensis (assembly GCF_014824575.4). NCBI lineage: Eukaryota > Metazoa > Chordata > Mammalia > Chiroptera > Phyllostomidae > Sturnira > Sturnira hondurensis. Next base: position 284,709 of record NW_028087993.1, on the reverse strand, counting down.
TTGAGGCAGTGTTCTTCACACTTTTGTGGGCTTCAGCATCTTGTTAAAAATTCAATTATGAGGTGCCACTTCCAAGTTACATGAACTGCTTTATAGACACTTGATAATGAGTAATTATTTAGTGAATATATGCTAGGATTTGATCCAAACCTGCTTTTATTATCACCTGGAAGTGAACCTGTGGACACTTTTAAATTCTTACTATCATATCTTTGGCTGATCTTGTTGTATGTATTCCACAAAGAAATAGCGTGCAGAACAAGGAATATAGTCAATAGTATTGTCACAATTATGTATGGTGCCAGATGGGTACTCAACTTAGTGTGGTGTCACTTTATATGGTATATAAATATAAAGAATACATGGAAAACAACTAAGAAGGGTGGAAATGGGAGGGAGGGGGGAGCACAAGGGTGGGATGGGATGGGAGTAATAGACAGAAAACTGTACTTGAAAAATAATTAAATAAATTTTAAAAAATAAAAATAAAATTCTAACTACAAAAAATGTATAATCACTATGGTGTACAGTAGAAGTAATATAATATTGCATGTCAAATACAACTGAAAAAGTAATTAAATGTATAAAACTACATAGAGTAGTAAAAAATAAAATTAAAGAACTTAATAAATATTCATGAGCAAGTTGGTTTAGGTCTTAAGGGTTTTTTTTTTTACTTTTATTGTTGACACTATTACAGATGTCCCCATTTTTCTTCCCCTTTGGTCCCCCTCCTCACAGCTCCTGCTCCCCCTTCCCTCTGGCCACCACCACTTTATTGTCTGTGTCTATAGGTTGTGCATGTATGTTCTTTGGCTAATCCCTTCACCATCTTTCTTTCATCCACCCGCCCCTGTCAGCTGTCAGTCTGTTCCATGTATCCACACTTCTGTTTCTATTTGGTTTATCAGTTTCTTTGTTCATTGGATTCCACCTGTAAATGAGATCATACGGTATTTGTCTTTTGCTGAGTGGCTTATTTTACATAGCATAATAATCTGCAGAGACTGTCTCCAATAGTTGAACCTTCCTTTCTTTGGAGGCTGCAAACAGTCTGTCTCCTGGCCCTGGCTTTGAAACAGTTTGGCAGTGAGTAAGAAGAGAGCATATTTGACTGTTGAGGGATTTGGCAGGATGGCATATAAAAACATTTCCCAAAATATTTTTGAGCCTGCGCTGGAAACAAAAAATGTCTACCAAGCATGAAAAATGAGCTGTGATGTTTGCTCAGTGGAGAGTTTGAAATCACTAAATTTGCTGATTGATAAATGCCTGTTTGGAGAATGGAGCGTGCTTTCCAACCACAATCTGTCTCTCAATAATTCTCAGACAACACAGATGGCCAGAAAGTTTGGTCCTCAAAACCTCTAGCATCCCAGGGGTTTGTATAGACTTTAATTACTTTACAGGTAAAACAAGGAACAGATGTATAGCACCATGTCCAACAGTAGGGTGAACCTCAGTATCAGCCCAAGTCATGACTTCCTGGCTCCTTGCATGAATCCTGTGAATATGAAAACAAAAGGCCAAAATTTTGTGTGATGAACTCCAAGGCCTGTACAGCCACATGAGGCAGGTGAAAACCATTAGGAGAAATGCTCTGTCGGGATAATTATTAGGGCAGTCTCCTGGGGCTCAGCAATCCATGTATCTCTGTGTGTATAGCATGTTTATGTGGTGTGTGTGTGTGCTAAAAAAATCTTAGGGGCTATTTTTAGGTTTGGAAGTAAGATTTTTTAAAATAAAGATTTATCTTGCTTTTTTGTTTTTTATTTCATTTTTATTGTATTTTTTCCATTACTATTTATCCACCACCTTCCCCTGTAATTACCACACTGGACATGTTCATGTCCACAAGTTCTTTTTCTTTTTGGCCAGAACTTTTTACTCCCAACCACTGTCCTCCCACCCAGAGCTGTCAGCCTGCTCTCCATCTGTGAATCTGTCTCTATTTTGCTTGTTAGTCTCGTTTGTTCATTATATTCCACATATGAGTAAAATGATATGGTATTTGTCTTTCTCTGACTTGTTTATTTCACTTAGCAAAGAGCTTTATTTTTAAATAATTTTAGACTTACTTCATAGTGTTTCTATATACCCCACAACCTAGTCTCTCCCATTGTTAAGATTTTAAAAAACAATGATACATTTGTCAAAGCTAAGAAATCAACACTGGCATATTACTAATAACTAAATTAGATATTTTATTAGTTTCCCACTAATGAAATATTTTTCTGTCCCAGGATCTAACCCAGGATACATTACCCTTAGTCTCAGTCTCCTCCTGACTATGATAGTTTCTGAGATTTTCCTCATTTTCCATAACCTTGACAGTTTTGAGGAACACTAGTAGATTGCCCCTCAGTTTGAGCTTGTGTGATGATTTCTCATAATTAGATTGGTATGGTTTTTGTAAAAAATACCAAAGAAGTGAAATATCATTTCAATGACATTACATAAATGTTTGCATACTGTCAAAATGACTTATCATTGGAGATTTTAACCTTGGTCTTGGACCAAATAAGCATTTTCCAGTTTTCTCCACTGCAAAATTACCCTAACTGCCATCCTTTCCATTTTCATTGGAATTATGTCACTAAGTCCAGCCCACACTCAAAGGAGAATTTAGATATACTTCCTGGGAAGTACCTACACAAATTATTTGAAAATGTTCTGTAAAGAAGATTTGTATTGTTCCTATTTATTTATCTCTCTATCTATCTATTCAAAATTTATGTATTATATCTGTACAGAATCAGGTATACTTTATATATTACATATATGCAATACATATAAATAAAGTGTGTATAATTATTTTTTAGTTAAATTTTGGATTTCTTTTATCAGGAGCTTTTCACATATAGATTCTGCACATATTTTGTTAGATTTATACCCAAGTACTTCACTTTTAGGGTGCAAATATAAATAGTGTTATCATTTTTTCAAATTTCAATTTCTAATTATTATATGCTGGTGTATAGAAATACAATTTACTCTGGTTTATGACCTCATACCATGTGACCTTGCTAAACTCACTTACTAGTTGTAGGAGTTCTGAGTAGATTTTCTGGGGATTTTCTTCAGGGATAATAATGTTATTTAGGATAGGAAAGTTTTATTTCTTCTCTCCCAATCTGCATATCTTATATTTATTTATCTTGCCTTACTATTCTAGATAGTACTTTCAATAAATATTAAATAGAAGTGGTTGGAGAAGGCAACTTATTTTTAATCTTAAAGTGAAAGCACTCAATTGCAATATAGTTGTATAATGCTAGCTGTAGGGTTTTGTTTGTTTGTTTTTGTAGATCCCTTTAGTTAGGCTAAGAAAACTGTTTTCTGTTCTACTTTTTGAGCACTTTTATCAGGATGGATATAGAATTTTGTCAAATTATTTCTCATATCTATCAGTACAATTGTATTTTTAATTTATTGTGTTAATATGCTGAATTATATATTTTTTTGTTTTTTGAATCAGTCTTGAATTCTTATGGTGAACCCTGCTTGGTTGTGATGTATTTTTACATTGATAGATCCAATTTGATGATAATTTCTTATGGATTTTTGCATCTATGTAAATAAGAGATACTGGTATACAGTTGCATTTTGTTTCAATAGCATTGTTTGGTTTGGTTATAAAGGTACCGACAACCTTGTAAAATGAGTTTGCAAGTGTTCTCTTGTTTTCTGCAAAGGTCGTATAGAAATGGTCTTATTTCTCCCTTAAATGTTGGTAATGATTCTACAGTGAAACTACTCAGATTGCAGGGGTTTTTTTTAGGAGTTTTAATTACATATCCCATTTCTTTAATAGATTTGGGACTATTCGGGTTACCTATTACCCTTGAGTGGATTTTGGTACTTTGTGACTTTCAGGGAATGTATCTCTTTCATTTTTAAATTTATGGCCATAGAATGGTTAACAACATTTCCTTATTATCATTTTAATAACAAAGGAAACAGTCGTGTGTGTGTGTGTGTGTGTATGTGTATAACACTTCTGTTTTTGATAGACATCTAATCTAGATACTCTTTTCTTTTTCTTTTTTGTCGTTACAAATAACGCAGCAGTGACCATCCTAGCACTTATATCTTTGTATATGTGTGTATTTTTGAAGAATAAATTGCTGAGCCAAAATATATGTCAGTTTAACATTTTGATAGATATTGCAAAAATTATGTTTAAAAAATTTTCCAATAACAGTATATGAGAGTGCCCTTTCCTTACAACCTCACCAATAATTGATGATAAAAAGTTTTACAACATTATTGTAAATCTTTTGTGTAAAAATTTTGTTTATTTTACTTTTAGAGAGAGGGGAAGGAAGGAATTAAGAAAAGGAGAGAAACATCAAATAGTTGCCTCCCATATGCCCCCTACTGGGGACCTGGTCCATAATCCAGCCATGTACCCTAACCAGTAATTGAACCAGCAAGCTTTTGGTTTGCAAGTCAGTACTCAGTCCACTGAGCCACACCAGCCAGGGCACAATGTTATTGTAAATCTTTTTTAAAATTTATTTAATTATTTTTCAAGTACAGTTTTCTGTCTGTTACTCCCATCCCACCCCCCCATGCTCCCCCCTCTCTCCCATTTCCACCCTTCTCAGTTGTTGTCCATGTATCCTTTATATTTGTTCCTCTAAATCCCTCCCCTATTTCCCCTGAAATTCCCGCCCCTCTCCCCTCTGGTCACTCTCCCCCTGTTCTTTATTTCAGTGTCTTTGGTTGTATTTTGCTTGCTTATTTGTTTTGTTGTTTAGCTTTTATAGATGAAAAATATTTCACTCTTGTTTGATTTTGAATTTCCCTAGTAATCAATGAGGTTAAGTATATTTCATATGGCAATTTAACATGTGTACTTGATTTTTTTGAATTTCATATTTATATTTTTGTGATCTTTCTATTGTATTGTTTAGCTTTTCCATTTAACTTGTAAGTATTGTGTATTCTGGATATCCATCCCTGTGTTTTGAATATGATAAAAATATTGTCTTCTAGTCTTTTATCTTCAAACTTTGAGTTATTTTTCATACAAATGTCTATTTTAATAAGGCAAAGTCTGTCAATCATTTATATGGATTTTTGATAGTGTGTTTTTCTTTAAAAATAAATACATGCTTAATACACATATTAACATGGAGATGCAATAAGTAAAATAGAAGGTTACTCATCAGTTTGTTAACATTGGTTACGTCTGAGGAAAATGTATACAGAAGCATAAAGAAGAGATTTTAAGTTTACTTTTTCTATAACTATGATGTAATGCATATGTGGTTTATGATATATTGTATCTATGGATTAGTTTTATAACAAAAACCTTTAAAAGCTAGATGTAAAAATGAATCTTTTTTTCCTATTGTTTTATTCTCACTGTAATTATTTTTACCCTTATCACTCCATTGATGCTGCTCTTACCAGTATTATCAATGATCTCCTAATTTTCAATGCAGTGGACACAGCTGTCATACTTCCTGAATTAACTCTGCATTTGACTCTAGCACTCATCTCCTTCTGGAACATTACTGAACTTGATTGTTTTGTAGTATCATTTTCACTCCAGTTCTTTTCCAGCTCCTCTAATCACTTTTGAGTTTACACTATTTATATCTGAAGAATTGATTTCCCTGGAATTTCTTGGAATATGCTCCATTCATTCTTATACCACAACTTCTAATCCACTGACTTTGTGTACAATGATCCATTGATTGCCGCTTTGACATAAGTCAATGACTCTTACATGTAAATCTCTATCACAGATATGGCTCCTGGCCGACATGTCCCCTTACATAGTCTATAAGTTCATTAAACTCAACATGTCTATATTTGAGTTGTGTAGTTCCATCAAAATTCTGCTCCAAGACAATGTTTCTTATTGTAATTGAGGATATTTTCATCCAAAGAAAGTTGAATTCATTCTCTTCGCCTCCTTTTCCTTATTACATATCAGGTTCTAAATTCAATCAAATTATGTTTCTCTGCATCCCTCATATCCATTCTGTTCCTTAAATCTTGCTGATTCTGCCCTAATGGAAGCCCTGGTCATTTCTCCCTTGGCCTCTTTACTTTCTTACTGCATCCACCTTACTTCTTTTCAGTTCTCTTTACTGCTTCATCTTCCATACTATCTAGTTAAGAGAAAAATCTAATCATATCACTTCCTTGCTAAATATTTTCACTTGTCAATCACTACTTGCAAGAAAACTCAAATCTCAGATGATGGACTTCCACTTCATCTCTTACTATATATCTCTTCTGAATACAATTTCTAGCTTTTATTGAACTGCTTAAAGTTCTGCATGTTCCACTTTTCTATATTTGGCACTTGTTCTTTCTCAGAGGATCACCATTCCTTAACTCTTCCATGGGTGAAATCTTAATCCTCTTCCTGATCCAGCTTAATAATTCTCTTTTTAATAGTGTTTATTCTCCACTGTCATCAAACCTCAGACACAGCTGATTCCTCTTCCGAGTGATAATTTCACTTAGAACACATCACTCTATTGCACTGATCATCTTACCTATCATTCTAACTATGCTTTGAAAACTTCGAGTGGAAGTATGATGTCATGTTTATCATATTATTTCCACACAAAGTGTGCCACTTGGCATATAGTAAGTGCTTAATAAATTTTGCTGAATGAATGAAGAGATAGAACATATCTTATTTTTATTCATGGAGATATTGAAAGAAACAGAAAAAAATATATATGACTTTTGCATGTTGTTAATAGCTAAACTTGCCAAAATCCATTATGTTGAAGCCCTAAACTTCCGCATCTTAGAATGTGACAGAATTTGGTGATAGGCCCTTTAAAGAGGTGATTGAGTTGAAATGAGGTTCGAGGTGTAGGCTCTAATCTGATCTGATTGGTACTCTTATAAAAAGAGAAAATTTGGACACAAAGAGAGATACCAGGGAAGTACACACACAAAGGAATGTTCATGTGAGGACACAGCAAGAAAGTGGTCATCTTCAAGGCAAGGAGAGAAGCCTCTGAAGAAACCAAATCTGCTGACATCTTGATCTTCAACTTCTAGCCTCTACAACCAAGAGAAAAAAAATTTATTGTATAAGTCACCAGTGTATGGTACTTTGTTATGGCAGCCTCACCAATCTAATAATACACAAATAATACTAATATTTATACATTTTTATCCCTTGCTTATTGTATTAGCTTCCTATGGCTACTGTAAGAAATTACTAGAAACTGTGTAGCTTAGTCCAATACAAATTTATTTTCTCACAGTTCTGGAGACAAGAAGTTCAAAATCAATTTCCCTGGGCCAAAATTGAGGTATCTACAGAGCCATGATCTTTCTTTCCAAAGGCTCTAAAGGAGAAAATATTTCTTGTTTCTTCTGGCTTTTGGAGGCTGTCAGAATTCCTTGGTCATTGCTTTGGTCTGTTCTCGTGGTCACTTGTGATTACATTTGAGTTTGCCTGGACAATCCAAGATAATCTTCCCATCTCAAAATTCTAAATTTAATCACATTTTCACCACTGATTTTGCCAAGTAAAGTTAACATATACAGGTTCCAGGGATTTGATCTTGACACTTTGGAGGGCCATTATTTAGTCAAATTTACTTGTTTTCTTCTTTCTTCCTTTCTCCATTATCTTATTATTTCCTTCTCTTCCCTTTATATTTCCCTCTTTCTCCCCCTTCCCTCTCTTCCTTTATTTTTGAGTTTCCTTCCCTACCTCATTTTCTTCTTCTGAAAATGACAAGGCAGAAGAGGCTGAAAGGGACTAAACAATTTTTACTGTGTTCCTCCATTATGGTAATGACAGACCTGTTTCAGAGTCTTCCCAATGCAGGTCACTTTTTCACCACATTCCATATAATTTCTGTAGCTTAGGTTTCTGTACAGTCCAAGAGAGGCAAGCAGTCATTATGATACTGAACAAAGCTCCTCATTGTTCTCCATGCAGTGCTCTCAAATTATTACAGTTTAGGAAATTATTGGCACTTCACATCCTGCTATAGCTCAGGCATACGAAATGCTTGACTGTCATAGTCATTAAAAGTAATGACATAAGAGCTAGGAAACAGGTTTTGTTTATAAGTGTGTGTTAAAAATACAATATGTGTGGAATATCAATATAAGTGTTTTTCAAAATTGGCTGTTCTGAATTGCTATTACTAGCTCAGTGTTTGTTATATTTTAGCTATATCCTTACAGCAACCAAGTGTTGATTTTTCATGTTTTCCATATAAACTTACTTGCCTATATATAGTGGGCTTATTAGAAATTTTGCTTTAGGGAAAATTTTAAACTTTTATTTATTTATTTTTACTTTTAGTAATGATTTTTACTTGATGAAAATTAATTTAACAGATTGAAAGGGGAGAGGTTCCAGGCAATGGGGGTAATTTAGGTGCAACTAGTTCTTTTTTAGTGTTAAGCAGGAAAGTAGTAAATTATAAACAACTCACACAGTACTGATTTTTTAAATTCTGTCTCAGAATTATCTATTACTTATTCAATGATCTTTTTAACACATGAGAAATGAGTAGAATATTTTCTAAATCTAGCAACTTTACATGAAGTGTTTAGAACAAAAGTAATATCTAATGAAAATATCTGGCCAATGCCCATCTTATAAGAAGTGCTAAGACTGCAACAACAACAAAAGAGACAGCAACATAAAATAACTGACATGTAGGCAGTTGAAGAGAATTTGCCAACATAATTGACCTTAGAAATTGTTACCATGACTTGCAATAAGCAGACAATATAGCAAAGCTGAATCTTAAGTCTTGGAAGAGATAAAACTGCTCCTGGCATGGTGAACCACTCAAAAAGTGAATGAGATGTGAGTGTGGAGGCAATGAAACCACTCACAGATTTTGCTGAGTTTCATAGGGTCTAGCATGGAGTTATCCTGGGAGGAGTTAATGTGCTATAACTCTACATATGACTGAATTTGGAAAATTACTCTTCAGCCTGTATGGAGGTTTCTTTTCGTGAAAGAAAGCTGGGATTTCTTAATAACACTTTAATCAAGGCTTTCCTAATGGGCATCCAGGATTAGTGCGGGAGGCAGAATTATAATCCCATGTAGAAACTAGCAGAAATCCATTTTTTAATGGTTCACCTACAAGATTTCAATAAACTTTAAGTTAAATATTCCTCCATAGACTTCTCCATAGACTTGGTACTTCTGAAAATGATGCTTGACATGTATTGTTTTATTGTGTTACTTAATGTTTTATTATTTTTGACTTCTTGATTTCCTATGATGTTAATCAAGAAAATTTATGATAATGAATCACTTCATTTAACTAAATAACCTTCCATTTTTGTTTGTTTGTTTTCTTATTTTTTGCTAATACTACAGTTCCTAATACTAAATAATTTGAAGTACTTTGTTAAACCCATGAGCCATGGACTTCTATTGCCTTGTTGCCACCCATTACCTTTATTGACTAGAAGGACACCAATAGGCTACTCTTTCAAAGGCTGTCTTTCAGCTTTCTTTTTCTTCTTTATTTTATTTTATTATTTTATTTTTTGCTTCTCACCTAAGGACAGTCACTGATTGAGAGTTAGAGAAGGGGATAAAAACATCAATGTGAGAGAGAAACATTGGTCAGTTGCCCCTTGCATGTGCCCTGAGTAGGGACTGAAACTGTAACCTAGCTATGTGCCTTGACTGGACACCAACCCCGTGACCTTTCAGTTTATGGGACAATGCTCAAACCAAAAAAGCCACTGGCCAGGGCTCAGTGTTCTTTTTTCTAATATGTTTTTATTTGAAACATAATTGACATGTAACATTATATAAGTTTAATCGGTACTATATGTTAATATGATACATCTATATACCACAATAAGATTACTACTGTGTGTTAGCTAGCACCTTATTTGCTAAATTGGGGAAAGGGATTGCTATTTGGAATCCTTATCGACAGAACTGTAACAATTTCATTACAATCTTTTTATTGGGCTCATAGTAAGCATTAAAAAAGGTTAGCTATTATAATATTCAGTATATACAATTTACTACTCCCAGTGACTTGATTGTTACAAAATAGGGCATATCTGCAGCCTGACACTATTTTCTCTCTGGATTTGTTCGATTCTTTAACCCACAGGTGGCAAACACAAGACCCGTGGGCGGAATCCGGTCCTCCACTTTGTTTTATCTGATACTGCACCTTGTTTCTACCCAGCAGCAGCAATGAGCTCTCGCATAACTGTTAAGGAGTAGTTACATTAATACAGTCCTAAAATTACATTCGGCCCTTTGAAGGCAACCACAAGGCTGATGTGGCCCCCAGTAAAAATGATTCTGACAGCCTTGCTTTAACCAATGACCTCTTCTGCCTCCTTGAAAGCTATCTTGAAAACCTCCCTTATCTTCTATGAAAATATGCTGAAAGTGTAAACAATGTAATTCTGGTCTTTCTTTGTAAAGTCTACTTTCCCATTTCAACTTAGAAGTAATTTTTTGTTGCTCAGATTATTAGTGTATTTAACATATCACTTTACCAAGAATATTCATTCAAGAAAGAAGAGGCAGGGGTCAGTATTCTGGGCAACTTTTCATTTTATTTTATTTTTCATGTTTTATTTGGAATATCTAAATAAAAAACACTGTGTTAGATTAAAACAAAACAATAAAAAATCCTAAATATTCACTTAAATTTTCACTTAAATATCCTAGGGAGGGACTGTAGTAGAAATTTAATTTGAAAAAAAATAGGCTTGAAGGGGACTTGACCAACTCCAAGGACTAAAAGGAAAGTTGGCAGTGGTGCATCCAGGCCTCAAGAGACAATGGGAACAGCAGGTGTGTTTGCCAGGCTGTTTCTCTGCAGTGGTCTTTATCTTCTGTAAATCAACTTCCTCCACAAGTCCTTGGCTCCAACAGCCTTACACTTACAGCTTCACCAGCAGAATAGTGCTGAGCAGAGCCCAAATCCCAGAAAAGGACTCTGACTTCCTAGCACAGTGCACATGTTTGTGTCTAGGAAGGTGTACCATAGTGATCGGCAGCCTCCACTCAAAGCCCATTGTTGCAGTGAAAGGGGAAAGAAAATTTCTCCCGAAGATTAAAGGTGATGAGTCCAGATGGTGAGGGTAGGGATTGGGGCTGCTGGACAAAATAAACAATGTATACATGGAGGCAACTTTGATGCCTGCCTGCCTGAATTTATTATCGGAATTTCCAGTTTTCAGTTTATGTGACCATGGAGAAGTGATGTATTTTTCCTAAACCTCAATCTCCTTATTTGAAAATGGGGTATATATAATATCAAGTACTTCATGTAAAGCGCCTGGCATGCAATAGTATGACAAATGAGACTTTTTATTCTAATTATCATGTCATCTGCTTTGGCTAAATTATCTCAATCTCTCCATTAATTAAAGCTAACATAACTTTTTGTTCTGAAAACATAGGACTGGATCAAATTCTTTTTTGGATTCATGCTATCAACTTTATAACAGGAGTTGAAATAATAACCTATGCACCCCAATGTTCATAGCAGCACAATTTACAATAGCCAAGAGTTGGAAGCAACCTAGGTGCCCGTCAGTAAATGAATGGATCCAAAAACTATGGTACATATACACAATGGAATTTTATGCTGCAGAAAGAAAGAAGGAGCTCCTACCTTTTGCAACATCATGGATGGAACTGGAAAGCATTGTGCTGAGTGAAATAAGCCAGGTGTTGAAGGACAAATACCATATGATCTCACCTTTAACAGGAAGCTAAACAACAAAACAAACAAGCAAGCAAAATATAACCGAAGACACTGAAATAGAGAACAGGCTGACAGCGACCAGAGGGGAGAGGGGAGGGAATTTCAGGGGAAATAAGGGAGGGATTTAGAGGAACATATATAAAGGATACATGGACAACAACTGAGAAGGGTGGAAATGGGAGGGAGGGGGGAGCATGGGGGGTGGGATGGGATGGGAGTAATAGACAGAAAACTGTACTTGAAAAATAATTAAATAAAAAAATTGGAGAAAAAAATAACTGTGATCATCTATATTATTGAGGCTGTTGAAAGCATGACAGATAGGCAGTCTTGTTAAGTAACCTTCCAAGGAAGAGTGACATTTCTGGTGCCCTGTCAGAACCTGTAGCCACACAGACCATCTTTTTAACTCAGATTGGCAAAAATATGTGGACTTAACCAGTTTTTACCACAAACACTTAGAACAGATGACAGAGTAAGGTATAGGACTTCAGAGGGCTCTTCAGAGGTCAGCATTCTCATGTTAACCTGTTCCTGATGACTTTCTTGGATGGCTGCTTAGGCTTAAAGGAAACTCAAGCCTTCTCCAGAGAAGTTATTTGAGCTTGCTAAGAGTGGGGAGCCAGTGGACTGGAAGGAGACTGTAGGATTTTGTCACAGCACATATCTCATATGAGATAAACAAAAAAAAAAAATCCAAATCCCACAGTAACTTAAATTGCATCCTGAATGCCTGCTGGAAAAAGTTTTAAATACTTCTAGTCTTGCAAAGGCTGGCAGGTTTATTTACGTTTGGCAGAATGCATCCTGTGTAGCTGTACACAGCTTTACTAATGCCTGGAATACAAACATACCTTGGAAATATTGCACGTTCAGTTCCAGATCACCACAATACAGTGCATATACCAATAAAGCGAGTCACAGGAAATTTTTGGTTCCCCAGCACATATAAAAGTTATATTTATACTATACTGTAGTCTAGTAAGTATGCATATCATTATGTCTAAAAATAGTATACACCTTAATTTAAAAATACTTCACTGCTGTGATCTTTTGGCTAAGGTCAAGTTAAAAAATACTTCATTGTTAAAAATGCTAACCATCATTCAAGCCTTCAGTGAGTCATAATCTTTTTGCAGATGGAGTATCCTGACTGGACGTTGTTGGCTGCTGACTGATCAGGGTGATGGTTGCTGAAAGTTGGGGTAGCTGTTATGATTTTCTAAAGTGAGACAGTGAAATCTGCCCCATCGACTGATTCTTCCTTTCAATTTCTTTATAGCATAGGAAGATGTTTGATAGCATTTTGCCCAGAGTAGAACGTTTTTCAAAATTGGAATCAGTTCTCTACAACCCTATCACTGTTTTATCAACTAAGTTTATGTAATATACTAAACCCTTTGTTTTCATTTCAACAATCTTCACAACATCATCACCAGGAATAATTTCCATCTTAGAAACTACTTTCTTGGCTCATCCATAAGAAGCAACTCATCATCTATTAAAATTTTATCATGAGATTATAGCAATTTAATCAAATCACATGTGCAGTTACCTCCTCCACTGAAGCCTTAAATCCTTCCAAGTCATGTGTGAGAGATGAAAGCAACTTCTTCCAAACTACTATTAATGTTGATATGTTGACCTCATTTTATGAATCATAGATGTTCTTAATGGCATATACAATGGTGAATCTTTTCCAGAAGTTTTTCATTTACTTTGTCCTGATCCATCGGAGGAATTACTATCTATGGCAGCTATGGTCATACAAAGTGTATTTCTTTTTTTAAAATATATTTTATTGACTATGCTATTACAGTTATCCCATTCCCCCTTTATTCCTCTCCACTTTGCACACCCCTCCCACCCACATTCCCCCGTTTAGTTCATGTCTGTATATCATAAGTTCTTCAGCTTCTACATTTCCCATACTATTTTTGCCTCCCCTCCCTGTCTATTTTCTCCCCACCATCTATGCTACTTATTCTCTGTACCTTCTCCCCCTCTCTCCTCCTCCCACTCTCCTGTTGCTAACCCTCCATGTGATTTCCATTTCTGTGGTTCTGTTCCTGTTCTAATTGTTTGCTTAGTTTGCTATTGTCTTAGGTGTGGTTGTTAAAAACTGTGAGTTTGCTGTCTTTTTACTGTTTATATTTTTTATCTTCTTTTCGTAGATGAGTGCCTTTAACACTTCATATAATAAGGGCTTGGTGATGATGAACTCCTTGAACTGGGCCTTATCTGAGAAGCACTTTATCTGCCCTTCCATTCTAAATGAAAGATTAGTTGGATGAAGCAATCTTGGATGTAGGTCCTTGCCTTTCATGACTTGGAATACTTCTTTCCAGCCCCTTCTTACCTGTAAGGTCTCTTTTGAGAAATCATCTGACAGACTGATGGGAACTCCTTTGTAGGTGACTGTCCCCTTATCTCTTGCTGCTTCTAGAATTCTCTCCTTCATTTTAATCTTGGCTAATTTAATTACGATGTGCCTTGGTTGTTCCTCCTTGGGTCCACCTTCTTTGGGACTCTCTGAGCTTCCTGGGCTTCCTGGAAGTCTATTTCCTTTGCCAGATTGGGGAAGTTCTCCTTTATTATTTGTTCAAATAAGTTTTCCACTTGTTGCTGTTCTTCTTCCCCTTCTGGTACCCCTACAATTCGGATGTTAGAATGTTTAAAGGTGTCCTGGAGGTTCCTAAGCCTCTCCTCATTTTTTTAAAATTCTTGTTTCTTCATTCTTTTCTGTTTGGTTGTTTCTTTCTTCCTTCTGGTCTATTCCATTGATTTGAGTCCCAGTTTCCTTCCCATCACTATTGGTTCTCTGTGCATTTTCATTCATTTCACTTAGTGTAGCCTTCATTTTTTCATGTAATTTGCAACCAAAGTCAACCAAGTCTGTGAGCATCCTGATCACCAGTGCTTTGAACTGTGCATCTGACAGGTTTGCTATCTGTTGGTTGCTTAGGTTAATTGGCTCTGGGGCTTTGATCTGTTTTTCTGTTTGAGCCATTATTTTTGGGTCTGGTCATGCCTGTTACCTAGGGAGGGGCGGAGCTTTAGGTGTTCACCAGGGCAGGTCCACCCAGTTGCTGGGTTGTGATGCTGTATGTGGGGGCAGGGTCAGAGAAGGAACAATGGTGCTTTCTCCGCTGTCTCTCAGATTTCAGTCCCTTCTGTGGCTTCCCACAAGCAAATTGAGCCCTTCTGGTTCTGGTTCCCAGGTGGGTAGGCTTATGTACATTCTAGGACCCCATGAGTCTCTCCAATGAACTCTCCTGTGAGGCTGGTAGTCTCTCCTGGCACCTTAATCCCCACAAGTGTTTTCAATTAGTGCTTTTAGGCTTTATTTCCCAGCACCGAGGCCCTGGGTTGTGCGGTCTGTCTTGCTGCCTGTTTTCCTCTGATTTATCTGTGCTTGAATGTGTGACCAGAGTCAGCCAGCAGCCTTGGGCACCTCACTGGGTCTGTTCATTGCCACCCCATACCCAGGTCTGTCAGACACCACTTTTTCCTGCCTTGACCCCTCTCTGTTGGCCACCAACTCTGCACCTCTTACCAGTTTAGATGAATGATTGTCAGATTTCCATACAGTTTAATTTTCTGTCAGTTCTGGTTGTTTTTTTTTTTGTTTCTAAATATTTGTTGTCCTTAATTTTAGTTGTGCAAGGAGAAACAGTGTGTCTACCTATGCCTCCATCTTGGCCAGAAGTCATGAAATGTATTTCTTAAATAATAAGTCTTTAAAGTTAAAATCATTTCCTGATCCAAGGGCTTCAGAATGAATGTTTGTTTGGCAGGCATGAAAACTACATTATTCTCACTGCATGACTCCATCAGAGCTCTTGGATGCCCGGGTGTATTGTCAACATGCAGTAATATTTTGAAAAAAAAACTATTTTCCTAAACAGTAGGTCTTAACAGTGGGCTTAAAACATTCAGTTAACCATGTTGTAAAGAGATGTGCTGTCATCCAGACATGTTGTTCTATTTATATAGAATAGGCAGAGTCTATTTAGCATAATTCTAAAGGACTCCAGGGTTTTTGGAATGTCAAGTGATCATTGGCTTCAACTTAAAGTCACCAGCTGCTTTAACCCCTAACAAGAAAGCCAGCCTGTCCTTTAAAGTTTTGAATCCAGGTATTTACTTCTCCTCATAGCTATGAAAGTCCTGGATGGTATCTTCTTCCAATAGAAGGCTGCTTCATTGACATGGGAAATATGCTGTTTAATGTAGCCACCATCATTAATCACCATAGCTTGACCTTCTGCATAACTTGCTGTGAGCTTCTATATCAGCACTTGCTGTTTCACCATGCACTTTTATATTATAAAAATGAATTTTTTACCTCAAAGGGCTTTTATTGGATTCATTTGCACAAGAATACAGGTAAGGATCAAATAGTAGATAGCATTCAAAGAACTATGAGAGCTTATTCTCAGTCAGGGTCAGATAGCTAAAGAGCCATAAAACTTTGAGGAACAAACTTCTTGCTTGGACCCTTATTGTTTAAATGAGAACACTCTAAAGCAAGGCAGGTTTCAGAAGATTTTACATATTCTTTCTTAGGCCTGATCACCCTGGATCCCACTCTAGCCAGCAAAGGGCTGCACTGCCTTTCCCACCATAGATTTTCAGGCTTAAGTGGATTAGAGCCAGGAAGAGCTTCTCCCAGATGGAAATACGGACTCGGGCTATGTCAGAATAGCCTGGGGGTGAGGGTCCATCACTCTCTCTTTGTTGCAGCCCCCCAAGTCCTTCCATGATGGTATCCCAAGTGATTGTGTCTGGCTTAGGTTGCCCCCCCCTCTGAGGGGTCTTACCCGTCTCTGACCAACTGACCATGCACTGAGGGCAGGGGATGAAGCAGAAGCAGCATTTGCTACCAGAGACAAACTTTGCCTCCTTAGTGGCTGGCATTCCAGAGGTCACTCACTCAGCCTTATTCATGGGGGGCAGTTACAGCTCCCGAAACCAGGCAGAGTGGTTCCCAACACCTGAAGAGTGGCAAATAGCAGCACAAAAAGAAATTAAAAGTAGCTGCCCATCCAGAAATACAACTTGTCAGAGCTATAAATACAGCTCATAAAAAAAAAAGAAAGAAAAGCAGAATGCCTCTGAGCTCTGCAAATGGTGATAGCTTTCAAAATCTGATGAAAAGAAATTGGCCTCAATATATTTAAGAAAAGGCACTTCTATGACATGCAGTGCCTGGAAACTCTGAACTGACCCCTCAGCAACAATGACTCAGGAACTGAGAACAATCCTTCATCAGCCATTAAGAACTCCAATACAACTATCAGGCTATTCTAGATTTAGATAATGTAGAGCAAGTACCATATACAGTTTTTTTATTTATTTAATTATTTTGCAAGTACAGTTTTCTGTCTATTACTCCCATCCTATCCCACCCCCCCATGCTCCCCCCTCCCTCCCATTTCCACCCTTCTCAGTTGTTGTCCATGTATCCTTTATATATGTTCCTCTAAATCCCTCCCCTATTTCCCCTGAAATTCCCTCCCCTCTCCCCTCTGGTCACTGTCACCCTGTTCTCTATTTCAGTGTCTTTGGTCATATTTTGCTTGCTTCATTGTTTTGTTGTTTCGCTTCCTGTTAAAGGTGAGATCATATGGTATTTGTCCTTCAACACCTGGCTTATTTCACTCAGCATAATGCTTTCCAGTTCCATGCATGTTGTTGCAAAAGGTAGGAGCTCCTTTCTTTCTGCAGCATAAAATTCCGTTGTGTATATGTACCATAGTTTTTGGATCCATTCATTTACTAACGGGCACCTAGGTTGCTTCCAAGTCTTGGCTATTGTAAATTGTGCTGCTATGAAAATTGGGGTGCATAGGTTCTTTGGGATTGGTGTTTTAGGGTTCTTAGGATACAATCCTAGCAGTGGAATTGCTTGGGTTAAAAGGCAGGTCCAATTTAATTTTCTGAGAAAATTCCATACTGTTTTCCATAATGGTTGTACCAGTCTGCAATCCCACCAATAGTGGACCAGAATCCCCTTTTCTCCACACCCTCTCCAACATTTGTTGTTTATTGCTTTGTTTATGATAGCCATTCTCACCAGTGTAAAGTGGTATCTCATTGTGGTTTTAATTTGCATCTCTCTGATAGCAAGGGATATTGAGCATCTCTTCATGTGTCTCTGGATCCTCTGTAAGTCCTCCTTGGAGAAGTGTCTGTTCAAGTCCTTTCCCCATTTTTTAATCGGATTAGTTGTCTTCTTAGAGTGAAGTCGTGTGAGTTCTTTGTATACTTTGGAGATTAAACCTTTGTCTGAGGTATCATTGGCGAATAAATTTTCCCATACAGTTGGTTGTCTTTTTATTTTAATGCTGTTTTCCTTAGCTGCACAGAAGCTTTTTATTTTGATGAGATCCCATTTGTTTATTCTTTCCTTTATATTCCTTGCTCTAGGAGACATATCAATAAAATTGTTGCTGGGTGAAATATCTGATATTTTCCTGTCAATGTTCTCCTCTAGGACTTTAACAGTGTCACAGCTTATATTTAAGTCTTCTATCCACCTTGAATTTATTTTGGTGTATGGTGTAAGTTGGTGCTTGAGTTTCATTTTTTTGCACATAGCTGTCCAATTCTCCCAACACCATTTGTTGAAGAGGCTATCTTTACCCCATTTTATGTTACTGCCTCCTTTGTCAAATATTAATTGACTATAGAGAGTTGGGTTTATTTCTGGGTTCTCTATTCTGTTCCATTGGTCTATGTGCCTATTTTTATGCCAGTACCAGGCTGTTTTGAGTACAGTGGCCTTGTAATACAGTTTGATATCAGGTATTGTGATCCCTCCTATGTTGTTCTTCTTTCTTAACATTGCAGGTGCTATTCTGGGTCTTTTATGGTTCCATATAAACTTTTGAAGTGTTTGTTCTATGTCTGTGAAGTATGTCATTGGTACTGTAATAGGTATTGCATTGAATCTGTAAATTGCTGTGGATAGTATGGACATTTTGATGATGTTAATTCTTCCAATCCATGAACACGGTATATGTTTCCATTTATTTGTGTCTTCCTTGATTTCTGTCTTCAGTGTTGTGTACTTTTCTGCATACAAGTCTTTTACCTCCTTGGTTAGATTTATTCCCAGATATTTTATTTTTGTTTTTGCTATATCGAATGGGATTTTTTTCTTGATTTCTGCTTCTGCTGCTTCATTGTCAGTATACAAAAATGCCATTGATTGCTGAATATTGGCTTTACATCCCGCTGTTTTGCCAAATTCATTTATTAGTTCGAGCAGTTTTTTGGTAGAGGCTATAGGATTTTCCATGTACACTATCATGTCATCTGCAAACAGTACCAGTTTTGTTTCCTCCTTTCCAATTTGAATGCCTTTTATTTCCTTTTCTTGCCTAATCGCTGAGGCTAAAACTTCCAATACTATATTAAATAGAAGTGGTGAAAGTGGGCAACCTTGTCTTGTTCCTGATCTGAGTGGAAAAGCTTTTAGTTTTTGCTCATTGAGTATGATGTTGGCTGTAGGTCTTTCATAAATGGCCTTTATTATATTGAGGAATGTTCCCTCTTTGCTGAGTACCTTTATCATAAATGGGTGCTGTACCTTATCAAAACCTTTTTCTGCATCTATTGATATGACCATGTGGTTTTAGTCTTTGCTTTTGTTTATGTGGTGTATTACATTTACTGATTTGCAGATATTTATCGAACCATCCTTGCATCCCTGGGATGAATCCCACGTGGTCATGGTGTATGATCTTTTTGATGTATTGTTGGATGCAATTTGTCAAAATTTTGTTGAGGATTTTAGCATCTATGTTCATCAGTGATATTGGCCTAAAGTTTTCTTTCTTTGTTGTGTCTCTATCTGGTTTTGGAATTAGGATGATGCTGGTTTCATAAAAAGAGTTTGGGAGTTTCCCATCATTTTGGATTTTTTGGAATAGTCTGTGAAGAATAGGGATTAGCTCTTCCTTAAATGCTTTGTAGAATTCTCCTGTGACACCATCTGGTCTGGGGTTTTTGTGTGATGGGAGTTTTTTTGATTACTGCTTCAATTTCATTTGCTGTTATTGGCCTGTTCAGGCTTTCTACTTCTTCTTCATTGAGTTTTGGAAGATTATATTTTTCTAGAAATTTGTCCATTTCACCTAGGTTTTCAAATTTCTTGGCATATAGTTCTTCATAGTAATTTCTTACAATCCCTTCTATTTCTGTGGAATCAGTTGTAATCTCTCCTCTTTCATTTCTGATTGTGTTTATTTGGGTCCTCTCTCTTCTTTTATTAATGAGCCTACTTAAAGGCTTGTCTATTTTGTTTATCTTTTAAAAAAACCAACTCCTAGAGTCATTGATCCTTAGAATTGTGCTTTTAGTCTCTATGTCATTTAATTCTGCTCTGATCTTGCTTATTTCCTTCCTTGTACTTTCTCTGGGCTGTCTTTGTTGTTGTTCTTCGAGTTCTTGGAGGCATCGGTTTAGGTTGTTTGTTTGAAATGTTTCTATTTTCTTTAGGTAAGCCTGTATTGCTATGAGCTTCCCTCTCAGGACTGCCTTGGCTGTGTCCCATAAGTTTTGGATTGTGGTGAGTTCATTTTCATTTGTTTCCAGAAACTTTTTGATTTCGTCCCTAATTTCAATCTTGACCCATTCATTGTTTAATAGCATACCATTCAGTCTCCATGATTTTGGAGTTTTGGGGTATTTTTTTGTGGGGTTTGTTTCTAATTTCAGTCCCTTGTGGTCAGAGAAAATGCTTTGTATGATTTCAATTTTCTTGAATTCGTTGAGGATGAATTATTTTTTTAAATCTCATAAACCAACCTGACAGCTTCAAGCCTTTCTTCTGAAGCATCATCACCTCTCTTCACCTTCATAGCATTGAAGAGATTGAGGGTCTTGTTCTAGGTTATGCTTTGGCTTAAAGGAATGTTGTAGGTGACTTGATCTTCTATCCAGACCCCTAAAATTTTCTTCATACCATCAATGAAGCTGTTTTGATTTCTTATCATTTGTGTGTTCACTGGAGTAGCACTTTTCATTTGTTTCAAGGACTTTTTCTTTGCTTTTCAACTTAGCTAACAATTTGTTACAGGAAGCCTAGCTTTATACTTATCTTGGCTCTCAACATGCCTTTCTTATGAACTTTAATCATTTCTAGCTTTTGATTTAAAGTGGGAGATGTGTGGCTCTTTCTTTCACTTCAACACTTAGAGACCATGGTAGGGTTATTAACTGGCTTGATTGCAAAATATTTGTGTTTCAGGGAATATGAGTCATCTAGTGGAAAGAGAGAAATGGGGGAATGTATTATCAGTGGAACAGACAGAACACACACTTTTATTAAGTTTACCCTCTTATATAAGTGCAGCTTTTTGTGCCCTGAACCATTTACAGCAGTAACAGCTCACCATAAAAGTATAATAATAATGAACAAAATGGACTTATTATGAGAAATACCAAAATGTGACACAGAGACACGAAATGAGCAAATACTGCTGGAAAATGGCACTGATAGACTTGCTTGAGACAGGATTGCCAGAAACATTCATTTTTTTTAAACACGCAATACCTGTGAAGTGCAATAAAATGGATAGAACAGGTATGCCTGTAGTTGCTTTACTGAGAAGGGCAATGTGCCTTTTCTGCTTATACCATTGGAAAGGAATGGCCATTTTCCTTAGTTTAAGGGCAAAACACTGAACTTTGGGTTATGATTTGAATGTTAAAACAAGTATTTTGTGAGATAAAAACAGACTTGGGGCAAGTTCCCAAAATCCAGTTAGCCTATATTTAATTGTCCCAGAAGGTTCAGATGGATTTTAATATTATCCCATGGGAGTATTTCTCAAAATCATTTTTCACCCATATATTATTTCACTTCAAGGAGAAAGATTAAGGAAGCCTTGTTTGGAGTTAAATACCTAGTTCTCTATCTATGTGTAATCATTTTTCTTTGAAAGATCATTCACCTGTAAGTCCTTGGTTTAAAATTGCTACTTAGATTCAGCAGTTTTCATCTCCTCCAATATTCCATCCAATACATGGTTGAATATTGCTCATGATGTTTTCCATTTAAGCACCTATTCAGGTCTATTTGGTTAACTTGTTCCCCACAGGGAAGATAAATCCATTTCATAGAAGGTTGTATGAAGCACTCATTCTAATTTCCATTCATATGATATAATGCAGATTTTTCTCTTGTTATGTAACATCAGTTTGATGCTAAAGTGAAATGTGAAGATTTACAGGTCTCTTTCCAGAAAAATATTATCTGTGAACTCAAAAGTGATAAAAAAAAATCACTGGAGAATGCAGCAGAATAACAGGGGAATCTTGATGGTGGGGAAGAAAAAAATCATTTTGGTTTATTTGCCCAAAAAGGGACAATTTGCAATGGTGAGCAGCACAGTATGCTGAGGTATCTGAATGACAATACTGTGCAATAAAATGTGAACCTCTGCATGATAGGTATCTGAATTAGGCCATAAAGGGCCAGTTTAATAGACTGGTTTCTGTATGGTAGAAACAGTCTCAAGGAGTTTGTGGTGGAGGAAATATGCCATATAGGCTGAATCTGAAGAGTGCTCTATGATTTTCAATTCTCCCTTCTCTAAGTAAATTATCGTGCACTGCTTTTCTCCCTGGCAATCACATGTGGATATGGCTTTAACAGTGAGATTCTCTTGCTTCACCATTGATTTGCCACAGGTGATTTTGAAAAATTAATCATTTGTGAATATAATGAGCATACAATATGGAGGAACAGAGAAAGCTGATTTCCTTCTTAGTCTTGGATATGTGAATCTACCTTCAGCTTTGAACTCACAGGATGTTGGTGGCCTCTTAGGGTGAGTACTGCTTACTCAAAAGAAGCATCTGATAAATAATAAATCGTAAGAATATCCCTACAAATACCTATCAATAAATATGATCAGCAAGTAAGGCTGCCCCTTCCTTTCCTTACAAGACTTAACACTCAATCCTGGGGAATGAAGGTGGATTTGGCCTATAAATTCTAACAAGTAGTGCTTTTACTTGTGTAATCAAGTGCATTTTTCCTGATAAGGGTATAGAAATATAATGGGTTACCCCAGGCACATTAGTTATTTTATATTGCTTTCCTTCTTGTGGACCTTCTGTTCCTTCATTGCAAGAACACTTCGAAAGTTTTCCTTAACCTCTGGCCATAGCCTTTCATTATTCAGCATCAACTGGATCACATACTCATTTACTACTCAGTAAAGACCAGGGGCTGAGCATCTCTGACTTTCAGGGTGTTCAGATAGAGAGCAGGATGTGTGGAAGGATGTCAGTCCTTTCAGTGCTGTATGGTGAGACAAAATAGGATCATTGCTTGAGACAGCTCAAAGACTGTGAAGATGCTCTTGAGAAAGAGTTGGCATCAAATGAACTGATTCTAAAGGAATGGGTGAGGATTAGCCAGAAAGATGAACATATGGGCAGAAGAGGGGAAAAATTCTAGCAGGTAGAACATCATGGGCAAAGACTCAGAGGTTTCAGAAACCTTAACATATTAAAAGACTGAATATAATCAGTGTGCCTGAAGCAAGTGATGTGTGTGCATGCATGTACATGTGTGCATGCACACTTGCATATCTACAACAGTGGTAGCAGTGATGGTATAGTTTAGTAGGATAAGTCTATGGATTTATATAGGTCACTTGGCTCAATACAATGTTCAAATGTTTTCAGGACACAGGAGATAATCCCACTGCAAAGAAAGCACATGAAAATATTTCTATTCTACCATAAATATGGGCACCAAACAGGAAAAACACTGAGCCATGCATTTGATTTTCTTTATATAGGCATCATTCCAGAGAGAGATAGAAGCTGAGGTCTGAGCTAGAGGGTACTTTCTAAACTCCTCTTATACTGAATTGTTGCAGTGTGGCATTATTATGAGTATTAGTATTCTTTTAACTCTTGCATGTTTATGTCATTTACAATGCAAATCCTAATATTCAGCTAAACATCCAAGTATTGAATGACTCTAATTTACAAGTACTTTATGTCCCAAATTCCACTTCTAATTTGGTTGTTTTAACTCACAATGTGTTGTTGGCCCATAGAAGTTTTGTTACAAATGGCCCTCCACTGCCCTAAAAGAGGCCCTCATTTTTCTCCCCCCAAGTGACTACAATAGCCAGCATTTCTCTCATTAGGCTCAGAGTAACCTCCCTAAGATGTACTAATTTCACATCCTAAGTCCTGCCAGTGGCTCCACATTACCTTTCATGTGGGGTCCAATTCTATTTTGGGGGAACTAATGCTATTAACACTATGCAAAAGGCATCTCTGTGCACATCAATTTCTGTTTTTGTTTTCAATCCCACAGAACAGTTGGCTGTTCCTGGATACACTGACTATGGCCTACCTCTTCTACCCCTTTGCACATTCTTCACACCAAATCTCCTACCATCTCTTCGTCTTCTTTCAGAAATCAGCTCAGACATCACATCTGACAATCTTCTTTGTCCATTTAATCATTATTAAGTGACAATTTATTAAACCTGTGATGCTTGGCACAGTATGAAAACGTGGAGATACAATGATAAATAGGGAAACAATCTTTGCCCTTAAGAGTTTTGAAGGGATATAAGTGAGCAAATAAACTCTTGAATGCAGGTAGAGAGATCTAGAAAGGAAAGACTGTATTCAAGGATTTGCCATAACTTAATCCAAACTGGAAAGAAAAATTCTCAGAAGTAATTTGAAATCCAAGACCTGAGAATGAAGAGGAGTGAATACAAGGTGAATGGGGGATGAAGGAAGAGGGAAAGTGAACGTCTAACCAGAGGCAACAACTTATGCCAAGGTCTAAAGATAGGCACAACAACACAATTTGCAGCATCCATTGTAAAATGAAAGTGTGGAGCCTCTACTTCAAGAAAAATAAAATGGGAAAAAAGTTCTGTTAGTATTAAAATATAATAGTATTTCCTTCCATGGTCTGTCTCTCAAATTGCCATGGTGTTTTTTTTCCTTTTCCTGCTACTTAATGTCACTTCTTCCTGTAATGGAATATTGACAAGGCCGGCATAAACCCTCATGAATGCCTGAAGCCTGGCCTGAGGCTGGGAACATGTGTGGCCTAGTAGCTGCCTGTTCCATCTGCCACCAGCATCCAAACCAATGAGACTTTTGAGAGTAGGGAAGTCATGCTTGGCATCTTACTTCCCATGATTGCAGATGAACAACCCCAAAGGGATTTCAACATTCATGCTGGGACACACCAAGTTCTTGCTTGAATTAAGGGTACGGAAAGGGTTTAGCCCCTCCAAGTTGACTGTAAATGAGCTGTTACATCGCCAGCCTGGGACATACATAGACATTGTCATACTCTGTTCCACAATGACATGGGGCACATGCACTTGTCCCCAACCTTTTCTGTGCCTCTGTCCAGGTCCATCTTCCACGGGGTGGAAGGCAACAGTGTTTGCCAGTTAGCTGTGGGGAGGCAGAGGTTATGTGGGGCACAGAGCACCAAGAGCGGGGGTGATGCTCTCCCAGAGAAGCCAGAAAATGACAAGAAATAGGATAGTTTTAGTAAAGGCTTCAAGCCCTGTCACATCCTCCATTGAGCCATTGAGGCTCACACAAAACGCAAATTTAAAGATTAATTTATTAAGTATTTCAATATGAGGAGAAAAGGAACTTTGTGAATCTGTTCTCCAGTGAACGAACCATAACTGGTGGGGATATATGTATGTGCATACACACACACACACACACACACACACACACACACACGCATACATACAGGGCCCAGCACAAATAATGCCCCTTTTTTGTTACAAAGTATTTTATTAAAAAAATCATAAGCATGTAATCCTGTAAAATAACAACATCACACTCAAGCACACCATTGGACATTTTAGGTGAAATGTTCAAATTAAAACTATAAATTATTACACCCATATCATTATATTACCAACCACACTCAAGCAGGCATTACTTCTGTCAGACCCTTTATATGTATATATAATTGATGACACCATGTAAAAATCTCTGAAAATTGTTGTAAATAGATGCATCAAATTAAAAATATATTTTTTCAAGAAAAAACTACCAAATCTTAATAGGTACAGTGAAAGTGTGGTGTTTGAAAGTCCCTCCATAAGTATGATGGAAGACAGGCTTCTCTCCCCTCCAGGTCCCTGTTCAGGACAACATCTTCTCCTGAGAGACAGACAACTAACACTACTCAATCTCAGAAGCTTAGTATTGTAGAGGCTCTAGGTGGAAAGACTTGGGGATCTGTCCTTCCACCCAGCCCCACTTCTAGGGCAGATATTCACTCCAGGCTTGGCAGGGCATAATATTAGGGTTCTAATCACCAGCACCCCAACTCACTCATTGGCTTGAAGAATTAACCCATGAAGGCCAGAGGATCAGAGGGCCAGTACCTCATGCCAGTACCCTGCTTGTGAAGCAGAGGTATCACCCCGAGAAAACTGGGCCACATTTTGTGCTTCCACCTCTGGATTAGTGGTGATTTTGCTCAGGGAGGCAAAATGTAAGAATATAGAGCTCTAAGGCTCTTCCCAAGGGCAGTTACTTTATTTGGAACAGCATATGGGCAGTTCAAGATTAAAAGCGTTCCACCAAACAATGGAGATCTGGTTGTTCAATGAGAACAGCAAGTTATTCAAGTACTACAGGGGAAAAAGGACAAGTCCTATTCCTACATTCTTTTAGGTGATCCATTTATTAAGTGACATTTAATGAATATTAGCAGGGAATATTTATCATTTGAACCTCTTCACTCCAAATAATAACATGATTAATTTTAAACATAATATATACTTTGCCAGCTTGTAAATGATATAAGATCTTTAATTTTTTCACTGTAGTAAAATATACAGAACATAAAATACATCCTTTAGACAGTTTTAAAATTTAATTGTTGTTCAAGTACAGTTGTTTGTCTTTTACTCCCACCCAAGCCAATCCCACCAGTGCTCCCTGCCTCCCTCCCATTTCCACCCCCCTTAGTTGTTGACCATGTGTCCTTTATACTAGTTCCTGTAAATATTTCCCCCTTTCCCCCTGAAATTTTCTCCCCTCTCCCCTATGGTCCCTGTGAGCCAGTTCTGTATTTCAGTGTCTGTGGTTATATCTTACTTGTTTTTTTTTGTTTTGTTGTTTAGCTTCCTGTTAAAGGTGAGATCATATGGTATTTGTTTTTCACTGCCTGGCTTATTTCACTCAGCATAATGCTTTCCAGTTCCATTTATGCTGTTGCAAAGGGTAGGAGATCCTTCTTTCTTTCTCCTTCATAAAATTCCATTGTGTATATGTACCACAGTATTTTCATCCATTCATTTACTAACGGGCACCTAGGTTGCTTCCAACACTTGGCTATTGCAAATTGTGCTGCTATGAACATTGGGGTGCATAGCATCTTTTGGATTTGTGTTTCAGGGTTCCTAGGATATACTCCTAATAGTGGAATTGCTGGGTCAAAAGGCAGGCCCATTTTTAGTTTTCTGAGAAAATTCCATACTGTTTTCCATAATGGTTGTACCAGTCTGCAATCCCACCAATAGTGGACCAGAATCCCCTTTTCTCCACACCCTCTCCAACATTTGTTGTTTATTGCTTTGTATATGATGGCCATTCTCACCAGTGTAAAGTGGTCTCATTGTGGTTTTAATTTGCATCTCTCTGATAGCTAGTGATGCTGAGCATCTTTTCATGTGTCTCTGAATCTTCTGTATGTCCTCCTTGGAGAAATGTCTGGTCAAGTTCTTTGCAAACTTTTTAATTGAGTTGCTTGTCTTCTTAGAGTGGAGTCATGTAAGTTCTTCATATATTTTGGAGATTAAAACCTTCTCTGAGGTATCATTGGCAAATGTTTTCCCATGCAGTTTGTTCTCTTTTTATTTTAATACTGTTTTGTTTAGCTGTGCAAAAGCTTTTAATTTTTATGCAATCCCATTTGTTTATTCTTTCCTTTATGTCCCTTGCTCTAGGGGACATATCAGTAAAAATGTTGCTGCGTGAAATATCTGAGCTTTTCCTGCCAATGTTCTCCTCTAGGACTTCAATGGTGTCACGGCTTATATTTAACTCTTTTATCCACCTTGAATTTATTTTTGTGTATGGTGTAAGATGGTAGTTGAGTTTCATTTTTTTGCACATAGCTGTCCAGCTCTCCCAACACTATTTCTGGAAGAGGCTATCTTTACTCCATTTTATGTTACTGCCCCCTTTGTCAAATATTAATTGACTATAAAGAGTTTGGTTTATTTCTGGGCTCTCTGCTCTATTCTATTGGTCTATGTGCCTGTTTTTGTGCCAGTACCAGGCTGTTTTGATTACAGTGGACTTGGAATACAGTTTGGTATCAGGTATTGTGATCCCTCCTATGTTGTTCTTCTTTCTCAACATTGCAGCTGCTATTCAGGGTCATTTACATTTCCATATAAATTTTTGAAGTGTTTGTTCTATGTCTGTGAAATATGCAATTGGTACTTTAATAGGAATTGAATTGAATCTGTAAATTGCTTTGGGTAGTATGGATATTTTGATGATGTTAATTCTGCCAATCCATGAACACGATATTTGATTCCATTTGTCCTTGATTTCTTTCTTTCTTCAGTGTTGTGTAGTTTTCAGCACACAAGGTCTTTTACAGCCTTGGCTAGGTTTATTCCCAGATATTTTATTTCTGTTTTTGCTATATCGAATGGGATTTTTTTCTTGATTTCTGCTTCCACTGATTTATTGTTAGTATATAAAAATGCCTTTGATTTCTGCATATTGACTTTGTATCCCGCTGTTCTGTCAAATTCATTTATTAGGATGAGCAGTTTTTTGGTAGCGTCTATAGGATTTTCCATATACACTATCATGTCATCTGCAAACAATGCCAGTTTTGTTTCCTCCTTTCCAATTTGGATGCCTTTTATTTCTTTTTCTTGTCTGATCACTGTGGCTAAAACTTCCAATACTATATTGAATAGAAGTGGTGAAAGTGGACAACTTTGTCTTGTTCCTGATCTTAATGGAAAAGATTTTGTTTTTTGCACATTGAGTATGATGTTGGCTATAGGTCTCTCATATATGGACTTTATTATATTGAGGAATGCTCCTTCCATTCCCACTTTGCTGAGTACCTTTATCACAAATGTGTGTTGTATCTTATCAGAAGCTTTTTCCATGTCTATTGATATGATCATGTGGTTTTTGTCTTTGCTTTTGTCTATGTGATGTATTACATTTACTGATTTGCGGATATTGAACCATCCTCGGATCCCTGGGATGAATCCCACTTGGTCATGGTGTATGATCTTTCTAATGTGTTGTTGGATGCGATTTGCCAATATTTTGTTGAGGATTTTAGGCTCTATGTTCATCAGTGATATTGGCCTGAAGTTCTCTTTCTTTGTTGTGTGTTTATCTGTTTTTGGAATTAGGATGATGCTGGCTTCATAACAAGAGTTTGGGAGTCTTCCATAATTTTGGACCTTTTGGAATAGTCTGTGAAGAATAGGGGCTAGCTCTTCCTTAAATTTTTTGTAGAATTCTCCTGTGAAACCATTTAGTCCAGGGCTTTTGTGGGTCAGGAGATTTTTGATTACTGCTTCAATTTCAACTTACGGGACACAGTGAAGGCAGTCCTGAGAGGGAAGTTCATAGCACTACTGGCCTACCTAAAAATGATAGAAACATTTCAAACAAACAACCTGAACCTAGGCTACAAGAACTGGAGGAACATCAACAAAGACAGCCCTGGGAAAGTAGAAGGAATGAAATAACCAAGATCAGAGCAGAATTAAATGGCATAGAGGCTAAAAGCACAATTTTAAGGATTGATGAATCCAGGAACTGTTTTTTTTTTTTTTTAAAGATAAGCACAATAGACAAGCCTTAATCAGGCTCATCAAGAAAAAAAAGGGAGAAGACCCAAATAAGCACAATCAGAAATGAAAGAGGAGAGATTACAACTGAAACCATAGAAATACAAATTATTGTAAGAAATTACTATGAAGAACTGTACGCCAAATAATTTGAAATCTTAGGTGAAATGGACAAATTTCTAGAAAAATATAATCTTCCAAAACTCAATGAAGAAAATGCAGAAAGCCTGAATAGACCCTTTAGACATTTTTTTAGTGGAGTTCAGCAGCATCATTAGAGGAGGTCATTGAGAGTACATGACCACCTGTTAACTAACCCATGAGCTGGACTGGAGCTAGTACCTAAGGGATCCTAATGTCCTTGCCTGTGCTTGGAAGGTACATTCTGCCCACCAGTTCCACACTAGGAGCTATTTAAAGGACATATTTTTTGAGAGAGGAATGTGTTGAGACCATCTGGATGGCATAAGTAGTGCAAGTGACTAAAACCTCATTAAGGCCCCTATAAAAACTTTAAGATCCTGGCAGGCATGTTGTCTTGCAATCACCCAAGACAAGCATTGTAAATAAGTTCTCTTGCTTATTAAACCTGCCACCTAACAATCTGAAGTTGTCTTCCTTCTTTCCATTTTCCAAATTGAATGTTTATATTTTGGAGAACTGTGTTCCCATATTTGAAAACTGCATAAAACTGAAATTCATGATCAATAGTTTCCTTCCTTTGGTAAGAAATAATGATATCATTTGGAGTGAAGTATTTTCTGTGCTAACAATCTCTCAGTCAAAAACACTGAAGAAATAATCTATTCTTTGTTTTTCAAAGCTGAAAACCCAGATATATCTTATTGCTGGTAAGAGTGCAGCCCTGGATCTCATTGTCAAATAGAAAACTTATGACACAACGAACATTTTCAAAAGGAAGCTCTCACTTGTTAATGTTTTCTATATTTTCCATTGGGATAGATAATGTCAACCCCCATGGGATGACAGCTTGAGGTGAGAGCAGGTCAAAGAAATTTAGTTATTTTTTTGGGAAAGTCAGGGCAGAGATTAAGAGCTACAGAAAGAAGGGGTAATCACCAAAGAACATTAAAAAACCTGGTCAGGTCAATCTTACTCTAGAGATAGGAAAAGGATGATAATAAAAATGGCAACAGAGTTCTGCCTTTATCCAAGATCTATTATTGGGCTGGATTTATCCTCCTGCATGAATGAACTAGAAAACACTGGCCAAAATACATGAGCAAATTTTTTTTAAAGCTTTTTTTTTATAAAGTTTTTTTTTAAAGATTTTATTTATTTATTTATCTTTAGAGGGGAAGGAGAGAGGGAGAGAAACATCAATGTATGGTTGCCTTTTGGGCATCCCCTGCTGGGAACTGGCCTGCAGGGAACCAGCCTGCAACCTAGACATGTGCCCTGACTGGGAATCGAACCGCAATCCTATGGTTCGCAGGCCTGTGCTTAATCCACTGAGCTACACCAGCCAGGGCTTCATGAGCAAATTTTTTAAGGTATTGAACATGGGGCAATGAGAAACAGTGATCCCTGAGACTTGGAGGAAGGCATAGGATTATATTTCTTAAAAGTAACATGGGATTTCAGAGGTTGGGATATGGACCAGCTCATGTGCTCTCAAAATTGATGGAAACACTTAGACAAGCAAGACAGGGAAGACACATACATGGTAGGGGGTTAATTTGGGGTTTTCTTTTCTTTTGTTGTTTTCCTTTGTTTTGTTTTTGTGAGCTCATGGCCATGTTATTCAAATTTAAGAGTCAGATGGAGAGTCTCCAAAAGCAATGCAATTTGTGATCAAAGATCAGTAAACCTGAGTCCAAAAATGATACATTTAAAAAATGATACATAGTCTGCTGATGGCTATCCTTTTAAAGGGGTATACGTTTGGCAGGGGAGCTCAAACCAAAGCAGTTAAAACACGCCCATTTTCACTAGAGTTGTTAAGTTGTATTCCATTCTATCTTATGCTAGATTTTTATAACTCAAACTGTAGTGAAATAGTAGTCATAGTCCATTGAGTTGAGATAGTAAATGACTCAGTATGAATCCCAGTACACCTTCAATTTCCTAAATAATAGAAGTGAAAAAAATCACATGTGTAAGAGCCCTGATTTGTTCTTGTTTGAGGTATTTTCTCCCTACCATTATCAGTGACATAAGTAAGAAAAATTAACAAGCTATTAAAATTATTTAAGTATTCATAAAGTATAACAACACTTTTTTAGTTTCCACATAAACACATAGGTATCCCTTTCCACAACATGTGCTCTCATCTTTATGACTTTCATTGGCTCATTTATAACTGAGATTTCTGCCAAGGTTTTAGTGAAATAAGAGATGTTTATGACTAAGACTGAATTTCACAGTTTCAGAAAACTTCAATTACATAGTTAAGAAACTTGATATCTGAAACTAGATACCTGAGAAATATGCCCCTATGGAACTTGACAAGTGAATATTTACTTTTTAATATTTTAGGGTGTCCACTGTGAGTGTGGATAAAGGGAATGAGCTCAGGTTTGACAGACATGAATATTACATGTCACAAAGGCCAGCAACAAACCTTGCTGTAACTATACTGGTTAGCTGGTCAGTACTGTCACAATGAAATCTCAATGGTTTTCATGGGGCAGAA
Source organism: Sturnira hondurensis (assembly GCF_014824575.4). Taxonomy (NCBI): domain Eukaryota; kingdom Metazoa; phylum Chordata; class Mammalia; order Chiroptera; family Phyllostomidae; genus Sturnira; species Sturnira hondurensis. The sequence continues at coordinate 252,448 of NW_028087993.1, read as the reverse complement.
TTTAGAATTTAAAAGGCATTTCTGAGAATGAACATCTGGAGAGAATGGTACAGCGTGTGTCAAGAATTCTAAGAGTCTTTTTGCTCTTAACTATTCCACAGCCTTTATGAGAAAATAGTATGAAAAGAAAGCAAGAAAGGGACACAATTATGTTGGCCACAGTCTTTGGTGTGCATTCTGAAGCAGGGAAACAAAAGTTTTTCTCTGAAGAGGACTTTGATAACTCAGGCACTATAGGATACAACTGACTGTTTTTTTTCTTTTTTTTAAATTTATTTAATTATTTTTCAAGTACAGTTTTCTGTCTATTACTCCCATCCCAACCCGCCCCCCATGTTCCCCCCTCCCTCCCATTTCCACCCTTCTTAGTTGTTGTCCATGTATCTTTTATATTTGTTCCTCTAAATCCCTCCCCTATTTCCCCTGAAATTTTCTCTACTCTCCCCTCAGGTCACTGTCCCCCTGTTCTCTATTTCAGTGTCTTTGGTTATATTTTGCTTGCTTGTTTGTTTTGTTGTTTAGCTTCCTGTTAAAGGTGAGATCATATGGTATTTGTCCTTCAACACCTGGTTTATTTCACTCAGCATAATGCTTTCCAGTTCCATCCATGCTGTTGCAAAAGGTAGGAGCTCCTTCTTTCTTTCTGATGCATAGAATTCCATTGTGCATATGTACCATGGTTTTTTGATCCATTTATTTACTAATGGGCACCTAGGTTGCTTCCAAGTCTTGGCTATTGTAAATTGTGCTGCTATGAACATTGGGGGGCATAGGTTCTTTGGGATTGGAGTTTTAGGGTACTTAGGATACAGTCCCAGCAGTGGAATTGCTGGGTCAAAAGTCAGGTCCAATTTTAGTTTTCTGAGAAAATTCCATACTGTTTTCCATAATGGTTGTATCAGTCTGCAATCCCACCAATAGTGGACCAGAATCCCCTTTTCTCCACACCCTCTCCAACATTTGTTGTTTATTGCTTTGTTTATGATAGCCATTCTGACTGGAGTAAAGTGGTATCTCATCGTGGTTTTAATTTGCATCTCTCTGATAGCAAGTGATACGGAGCATCTTTTTCTGTGTCTCTGGATCCTCTGTATGTCCTCCTTGGAGAAGTGTCTGTTCAAGTCCTTTCCCAACCAAGAAGAACAAGTGATGGTTCTTTAAAATGGAAAGAGGAAGATGTGACTTCACTTTAAGTGATGGAAGCACTTGGGCGTTTTATTTTTAGCAATAGTCTTCCTTAGCAAGTATTCCATAGATGACCTTTTAGAGGAGGGATCTCCAAACTCCAGGCCATGGACCAGTACCAGTTCAGGGCTATTCAGAACCGGTAACTAACAGCAGGAAGTGAGCTTGAATGTAACACACTTGAAACATCCCAGAACCATCTCCCCACCTCTGGTGTGTGGAAAAATTGTCTTTTATAAAAATGGTGCCAAAAACTTTGAGGACCCCTGTTTTAGAGTGGAAAAACCAAAAAGTACCAATGTTAAACTATGAAGAAACATTACTGCCCCTTGTGTGGTTTATGAGTGAAGCACATATTATTTTTGAAGTTGAGGCTGTCAGAAATGTAAAATTTAAATAGAGACATGTGATTAGTAGTAGTTTTATTGAGCATCCTCAGAGATAGCTCAGATTTGTGATATTTGTTAAAAACAAATGATATATGTATATTTTATCAGAATGAGGCATCAATCTGGACAAGAGAAGAAGGACAATATGAAGGCTGAAAGTAAGGAACTGAGTACAAGCTTTGGAAGCCAAAGAAACAAATGATTTAAAGAATAGTACAGGAAATTTCAGGGGAAATAGGGTAGGGATTTAGAGGAACAAATATAAAGAATACATGGACAGCAACTAAGAAGGGTGGAAATGGGAGGGAGGGGGAAGCATGGGAGGTGGGTTGGGATGGGAGTAATAGACAGACAACTGTACTTGAAAAATAATTAAATTAAAAAATTGGGGAAAAAACAGGTCAAAGTGAAACTCTGGGCAACATACAACTAGGGTCTATGTGTTTGGGAATGGGCTAGAAATTTGTTAAAAATATTTTGTAGTTACACATGAGCTTAGAATAAAACCAAATGAAACAAAATTAATATTTAGATGTAAGAAACCTAAAGTAAAGCCATATAGAAATGTTGAAAGAGAAATGGGAAAGTATGTACTAGGCAAATACTAACCAAAAAAAATCTTGCATAGCAATATCAATAACAAAGTATAATTTAAGAAAAAAGCACTAATAGGTGTAATTATGAAAAGATCAAGAAATCAGAATAATCATGAATTTGTATTACTGAACAATATAGTCTCATAATATATGAAGCAAAAGTTAATGAAAATATGAGAGAAATTGGATCTACAGTTATTGTAGGAGATATCTACATATTTTATCACACATTTATCTATTGTGTATATAATATTAACATGAATATAAAAAGTTTGAACAGTAAATTTGTGTCCAAACAGAGAATATGTATTATTTTCAAGCATTTACAAAAGTTGCTATGTTCTAAAACAAAACAAAAAAGCACTCGTAGAAACAGATAACAAAACTGATGGTTGACATGTGGGAGGGGCTTGGAGGGTTGGCTAAAGGGATTAAGAAGTACAAATTGGTAGTTCAAAATAGTGAAGGGAATGTAAAGTACAGCACAGGAGATATAGTCAATAATTGTAATAGCTACGATGTGAGGTGGGTACCAGAGTTATCAGGGAAAACATTTTGTAAGTTATATAAATGTCTAACCACTATACTGTATACCTGAAACTAAAAAAACTAAAAAAAAAGTTTTTATTAATTTTTCAATCAAATGTTAAATGCAATTGAAGAGTAAATAAAAATGAATAAAAAATCAAGTATATACTATATTTCTAATGAACTCAACAAATTTCAATGAGTTAATATTAGTTTATATCCTCTTATCTTAATAAGATTAAATTAGAAATTATATAGCACAAATAGCAACCATGAAACTCTGTCTTATTTCCTTTGCCAGACTGGGGAAGTTCTCTTTTATTATTTGTTCAAATAAGTTTTCCACTCGTGGCTGTTTCTTTCCCCCTTCTGGTACCCATATAATTCGGATGTTGGAACATTTAAAGATGTCCTGGAGGTTCCTAAGCCTCTCCTCATCTTTTTGAATTCTCATTTCTTCATTCTTTTCTGGTTGGATGTTTTGTTCTTCCTTCTGGTCCATTCCATTGATTTGAATCCCAGTTTCCTTTCCATCATTATTGGTTTCCTGTGCATCTCCCTTCATTTCAATTAGTTTTGCCTTCATATGTTCCTCTAATTTGTGACTGTAATCAACCAGTTCTGTGAGCATCCTGATGACCAGTGTTTTGAACTGTGCATCTGAGAGGCTGGAAATCCAGGAAGCTCAGAGAGTCCCAAAGAAGTTGGACCCAAGAAGGAACACACCAAGGCACATCATAATTACATTAGCCAAGATTAAAATGAAGGAGAGAATCCTAGAAGCAGCAAGAGATAAGAGGACAGTCACCAACAAAGGAATACCCATCAGAATGTCAGCGGATTTCTCAAAAGAGACCTTACAGGCAAAAGGGGCTGGAAAGAAGTATTCCAAGTCATGAAATCCAAAGACCTACAGCCAAGATTGCTTTATCCAGCAAAACTTTCATTTAGAATGGAAGGATAGATAAAGTGCTTCTCAGATAAGGTCAAGTTCAAGGAGTTCATCATCACCAAGCCCTTATTATATGAAATGCTAAAGGGACTTATATAAAAAAAAGAAGATGAAAAATATGAACAGTGAAAGGACAGCAAACTCACAGTTATTAACAACCACACCTAAAACAAAAGCAAACCAAGAGGACAGCTAGATCAGGAGTGGAACCATAGAAATGAAGACCACCTGGAAAGTTAGCAACAGGGGAGTGGGAGGAGGAGAAGGGGGGAGAAGCTACAGAAAATAGCCTAGACAGTAGGTATAAAATAGATAGGGGGGAGGGCAAGAATAGTAGGGGAAATATAGAATCTAAAGAACTTGAGACATGAGGTTATAAACTAAGGGGGGGGGAGAATGGTGGGGGAGGGGTGTGCAGGGTGGAGGGGAATGGAGGGGGGAATAGAACAACTGTAATGGTATAATCAATAATATATATATATATATATATATTTTAAAAAGAAAAATAATTAAATAAATTAAAACACACACACACACACACACACACACACACAAGAGTAGTACAAACATCTGTTTGTGCCTTAGTACCACAGAGCCTGCTGACAATACAAATCACTGAAGATTGCTAGGCAATGCATGTCCCCATGCCAGTCAGTTAACTCTCTAATACTTGGTAGAGTTACTGTCTCTGATTTTTGAGACTATATGTTGCATTTTACTGTTCAAGTATATATTCATAATGCATTACTGCCTTTTTTCTTTTCTTTTTTACTATTTAAGTCTATCTTAAATTTATATACTTTTCTTTTGAATTGAATCTCTGTATTGCTGCCATAACTGGACTGTAAAATTCTTTGAAAAGAAGATAAGACAGAGACATAGATTTCAGCAATGATTTTCAGAGCCAATTAGGGAAATGGGGATTAATGCTGATGCTAATGCAATTTATGTGCAGATCTCTTCATAACACATGTTTCTGGCATCCTCCAAGGTCACATGGTCTCCAGAGGACAGATCCCATATTGAAGAATTGGTTAATTTCAGTGAAATCGTGAAAAATATGTGCATAGAATTGGTTATTTATCCCCTTACTATCTTTTAGATGCCTGCAAAGTCGCTACTGACTGCTATTGTTTTATTCCTGATATTGGTAATTTGTGTCTCTTTTCATTTTTTCCTTGTTATTTTTACTAGAGATATATCACTTGTATTAATATTTTCAAAGAACCACCACTTTACTTCATCAATGATCTCTATTTTTGTTAATTTCACTGATTTCTTCTCTTAATTATTTCCTTCCATTTGTGTTGGGCTTATATCATTCTTCCTTTTCTACATTCTTTATGTAGGAGCTTAGATTACTGATCTGAAATTTTTCCTTTTTTTCTAATGTATGCATTTTGTGCTATCAAATTATGCCTCACCCTTGTTTTAGCTGTATTCCACAAATTTTATTGTTATATTTTATTTTTATTTAGTTTAATATTTTATTTTATTGTGTTGTATTTTTTTGCATTTACTTATGTTTTATTATTTTTTATTGTTGTTCAAGTACAGTTTTCTGTCTTATATTCCCAGCCCCCCTCCCAGTGCTCCCCACCTCCCTCGCATTTCCAACCCCCCCTTACTTATTGTCCATGTGTCCTTTATACTTGTTCCTGTGAATCCTTCCCCTTTTCCTCTGTGATTCTCTCCCCTCTCCCCTCTGGTCGCTGTCAGCCTGTTCTATATTTCAGTGTCTTTGGTCACATTTTGCTTGCTTGTTTGTTTTGTTGTTTAGGTTCCTGTTAAAGGTGAGATCATATGGTATTTGTCTTTCACCGCCTGGCTTATTTCACTCAGCATAATGTTTTCCAGTTCCATCCATGATGTTGTAAAGTGTAGGAGCTCCTTCTTTCTTTCTGCTATATAGAATTCCATTGTGTAAATGTACCATAGTTTTTTATCCATTCATTTACCGATGGGCATCTAAGTTGCTTCCAACTCTTGGCTATTTTAAATTGTGCTGCAATGAACATTGGTGTGCATAGGTTCTTTTGGATTGGTGTTTCAGTGTTCTTAGGATATACTCTTGACAATGGAATTGCTGGGTCAAAAGGCATGTTCATTTTTAGTTTTCTTAGAAAATTCCATACTGTTTTCCATAGTGTGTTGTATTTTTTTATTACCATTTATTCCCTTGTATTACCTGCAGTCACCACACTGCTGTCCATGTCTATGGATCTTTTTTTTTTTGCTTGATTCCTCTATCCCCTAGCCACCCCCTGCTCTCTATGTGTGAATTTGTCCCTATCTTTCTCATTGGTTCAGTCTGTTCATTAGATTCCATATATGAGTGAAATCATATGGTATTTGTCTTTCTCTTACTGGCTTATTTCACTTAGCATAATGTTCTCCAGATCTATCCATGCTGTCGCAAAGGGTAAATTTTTCTTTCTTTTTATGACTGAGTAGAATTCCACTGCTCCATTTGACTCATCGATTTCACTTCTGGGAATATATCTGAGGAAACCCAAAACACTAATTCAAAGGAACATAAGTACCCCTATGTTCATTGCAATGTTATTTACAACCACCAAGATATGAAAGCAGCCCAGTCATCAGTAAATGATTGTTAAAACAACTGTAGTTTAATATATATATATATATATATATATATTAAAGAAGATTTTATATTTATATATATATATATAAATACACACACACACACACACACATACACTCATGCACCCACACACACATATATATTATATATTTAAATTTCACTTAGAATTTTCTCTTTAACTCGTTGATGGCTTAAAAGTATGTTATTTAGTTTCCAGGTGTTTAGAGATTTTCTTATTATATTTTAATTACTTTTGATTCCATTTAGGGAAGAGAACACTATCTGTGTGACTTCTATTCTTTTAAAACTGTTAACCTTTGTTGTATGGCCCAGGATGTAGTCTATTTTGATATATGTTTTACAGACACTTGTATTAAATCTGTATTCTGGTCTTGTTGCATAAATTATTCTGTAAATATTGATTACTTACTGTTGTTTATGACGATGGTGAGTTCTATAGACTTCCTATTCTGTCTACCTGTTCAGGAAAAGAATAAGAAAGTGATGTTGAAGTCTCAAACTATACTTGTGTATTTTTCTATTTCTCCTTTCTTTTTTATCCATGGTCACTACACATTACTTTTGAAGTTCTGTAGTTTGGCACATACACATTTAAGATGGCTTTTCTTTTCAATGCATTGATCCTTTTGACATTATTTAATGTACTCTCTGCCTCTGGTTATTTTCTTTTCTCTGAAATGTTTTTTATCTGACATTAATAAAATCATGTCTTTCTTCCTTCTGTCCTTCTAGTTACCATCTGTCTGTATCAACTTATCTTTGAAGTAAGTTTCTTGTAATCAGCATATAATTGAGTCATTTGTTAAATCATTGTAACTATTTATTGTCTTTAATTGGTGTATTTAGATCATTTACATTGAATGTAATTATTTATATCAAAAGCATAGATGTGGTATTATTCTTTTATTATGAAATTTATCTTTGTTTATTCCATTTTATATTTGTTTCCTTTTCCTGACTTCCTGTAGGTTATCTTTATGTAGTTTCTTTGTTCTTGCTCTAGAAATCAAATTAAATGTGTGTAACTAATCATAGTTTACTAGCGTTATCATTTTACCAGTTTTAGTAGGGTATACTTACCTCCCTTTAAATTTTTTACCTTCTCCCATTTATAACATACCATCAAAATTTCCTCCACATGCATTTCAAACCGCATAACAAAGTGTCACAACTTTTGATTTCACTGTCAAACATAATTTAGAAAATTCAAGAGGTGGAGAAAGATGTATTGCACTTATTCATATTTTTGCTCATCATTCATCTTTGGCTTTTGTGATGCTTAAAGTTTTCTTCTTTTATAATTTTTTAAAACTTAATTTAGGCACCCTTAGAGCAGGTATGCTGGTAGTAATCTCTGGTTTTACTATAATGTGGATTAAGAATGCTGTTTGTAATAATATGAATGGGGTGTCCATGTACTGTATGTTTGTGGCCTCAGTAAACAATGGCTAATTTTTTGTGAAATTTCTGAGTGCAAGTGGAAATAAGATTCTCTCTTGAATCACAAAATTCAATATTTAAGTTAATAAAATAGATAGTTATGCTTGGTTTGTTATGTTGGTGAAGTCTACTATGGACATATAATTTTTTAGTTTACTTGATTTTTCTTCTTGAAAGACATGCTAAAATGCCCTATTCATACTATTTTTCTCTATTTCTCTTGATATTTTCAGTTTTCCATGAACTCAATGCTGCTGAGTTATTAGGTTCAAAAACATTAATGCCTGTTTTATATTCATTTATAATGTTACCTTAGCATTATGAAGTTTCTTATCAGTTTATTTTAATGTTTTGTTCGACTTCTACCTTCTTAGATAGCAGGTTTGGGAGATAGCAGGTTTAGGACCTTTGGTTTCTTTTTATTTGCATTTACATGTATCTCCATGTCTGCATTAAAAAAAATTATTAGCTGTCTCCTTTACACATCATAATGTTACATTTTACTTTGTAAGTGAAACATTTTCTCTTTAATTAGGCCCATTAAACCTATTTTTCAGCTTTTTAAATTATATACACATGCGTACATGAAGTTTGTACTATGCCATTTATGTTATTCTCTATTTCTGTCCATGTGTTTATCTCTTTTTCTCTCACACACACATCTTGTATTCTTTTGATGTATAGAAGTTTACATCTTTTACTCTAATTGATGTCATTACATTATAGCTATATATGTTTATTTTTAAAATTTAATTTATTGGGGTTACATTAGGTTTAATAAAATTATATATGCTTCAGGTGTACAATTCTGTAATACATCATCCACATATTGTATTGTGTGTTCACCACCCCAAGTCAAGTCGCTTTCCATCATCTTTTAACCCCATAAACCCTCTTCTATTCCCCCCTACCCCTCAAATTACTACTTTTAAAATAATTTCTTTTTTAAAATTTATTTATTTATCTTTAGAGGGGAAGGAGAGAGGGAGAGAAACATCAATGTATGGTTCCGTTTGTGCGTCCCCTGCTGGGAGTTGGCCTTCAGGGAACCGGCCTGCAACCCAGGCATGTGCCCTGATTGGGAATTGAACCGTGATTCTCTGATTCGAAGGCCTGCACTCAATCCACTGAGCACCAGCCAGGGCTTAAAATAATTTCTTTATTCCATGCATTTTAGTTGTCTTTAGTTCTGCATTATGTCTTTAGTATCTGCATTATAAAATTATCTGCTGCCCATCATCTAATATGAAGTAACATTTTTATTCACAGTTAATAGGTAAAAAGTAATCTATCAACTTATTCTATTTTATTTAAACTCTCTTCATTTCTTTACCATTTTTATATTCATACTCTACTGACAAGGTCAGAAAGTATAGATACTACATACTGTTCTCTCTTACATACAATCATAATTTTTACTTATATTTATAGGTAAAAAATGCATTGAATGCTGTGTTGACACTTATTTTTACTTTTTATCTTTTTATTTTTTTAAGATTTTATTTATTTATCTTTAGAGGGGTAAGGAAGGAGGGGGGGAGAAATATCAATGTATGGTTGCCTCTCATGGCCCCCTGCTGGGAACTGGCCTGCAACCCAGGCATGTGCCCTGACTGGAAATTGAACCGCAATCCTTTGGTTCACAGGCTCGCACTCAATCCACTGAGCTATGCCAGCCAGGGCAGTTATTTTTATTTTTTTACAGTTTTTTTTATTACAGTTGTCCCAATTTTCTCCCCGTTGCTCTCCCCTGCTCCTCCTACCTCTTCTTCCCACAGTAATCCCCACCATGTTGTCTTTGTCCATGGGTCCTTTATATATGTTCCTTGACTAGATCCTTCTCCTTCTTTTCCCAGTTGTCTCCATCCTCTCTCCCCTCTGGTCACAGTCAACTTGTTTCTTATTTCTGTGTCTCTGGCTCTATTTTGCTCATTTGTTTGATTTGTTCATTAGGTTCCACTTATAGGTGAGATCATATGGTATTCATGTTTTGCCACCTGGCTTATTTTGTTTAGCATAATATACTCCAGTTCCATCCATGCTGTCATGAAGGAGAGAAGTTCCTTTTTTCTTTCTGCTGTATAGTATTACATTGTGTAAATGTACAGTAGTTTTTTGATCCACTCATTTACTTATGGGCATGTAGGCTGTTTTTAGCACTTGGCTATTGTACCTAATGTGCTATGAGCATTGGGGTGCAGACCACCAACTCACACCATGCACGAAAATGAATTCAACATGGATGAAAGACTTAAATATAAGTTGTGACACCATTAAAGTTCTAGAGGAAAACATAGGCAGAAAAACCTCAGATATCCCATGCCACAATACTTTCACCAATATATCTCCTAGAGCAAGAGATATATGCAATATAAAGGAAAAAAATAAACAAATGAGACTTTATCAAAATAAAAAGCTTCTGCACAGCTAAAGAAAACATCAGCAAAATGATGAGATCCAACCATATGGGAAAACATCTTTGCCAATGATACCTTAGACAAAAGTTTAATCTCCAAAATACATAAACAACTCATATGACTCCACACCAGGAAGACAAACAATCCAATTGAAAAATGGGCAAAGGATCTGAAGAGACACTTCTCCAAGGAGATCATAGAGAGGGCCCATAGACATATGAAAAGATGTTCAACATCACTCACCATCAGAGAGATGCAAATTAAAACCAGAAAGAGATATCATCTCACACTTGTCAGATTGGCCATCATCAATAAATCAACAAACAGCAAGTGCAAGGATGTGGAGACAGAAAAACCCTAGTGCACTGTTGGTAGGCATGCAGGCTGGTACAGCCACTGTGGAAAACAGTATGAAACCATATGATCTCACCTTTAACAGGAACCTAAACAACAAAACAAACAAGCAAGCAAAATATAACCAAAGACACTCAAATAGAGAACAGACTAACAGTGACCAGAGGGGAGAGGGGAGGGAATTTCAGGGGAAATAAGGGAGGGATTTAGAGGAACCTATATAAAGGATACATGGACAACAACTGAGAAGGGTGGAAATGGGAGGGAGGGGGAAGCATGGGGGTGGGGTGGGATGGGAGTAATAGGCAGAAAACTGTACTTGAAAAATAATTAAATAAAAAAATTGGAGAGAAAAAAAAGAAAACTAAAAATAGAACTGCCTTTTGACCCAGCAATTCCATTGCTGGGATTACACCCTAAGAATCTTGAAACATCAATTCAAAAGAATCTGTGCACCCCAATGTAATAATAGGCTTCTTAAATATACCAAAACATGATTCTCTCAGCAAGCCTACAGATTTATCATTTTATACATTTTATAGAAGACATCTTTATATTTGGAAATGTAATAACCTATCCAAGATAACAAAGCAAGCAAGAGGCAAAGCTCAGATTTGTTTCCAAAATCTAATTGTTTGAGCCACTCTTAGAAAGTTGGTTGCCTAGGTAATCCTTAGTTCTATTACAAAAGTGCAAGGTGCTATTTTAGGAATAGTTTCTCCTTCTATAAAGTAGTCTACCTGGCATCCTGGGGTGTTATCAATTATTCTATACAAGCAGTGTCCTAGTATTACTTAACAAAGTCTATTAATGTAAGATTACAAAAGAGGTTTCTTAAATACACACACATGCATACACACACTAACACATAGTAATTATGTAGGTGACTAATACTGAGAAGGGCGTCAGGAAAATTTCAATCTTAGCTGTTCAGCAACATGTTAGTTTTATATTCACATAGATCTTCAATCCGACAACTCTGTAGCACCTCCACAGCTATTACTTTCAGTCCAAGCTACCTTCATCTTCCCTAATTTTAATACCATAGCCTCTGAAATGGCCTCACTACTTCCATTTTTGCTGCTGTGCAGTTAATTATCCACACTACAACCAAGGTGATCTTTAAGAATATAAAAGAGATCATGTCAATAATTTTTTGCAGCTACTGGCTGCTCCATAGATAATAAAAGTCCTTATATCAATCTAACTAGTTTATTGTCCTTTATTGCTGATTTGTAACAGTTCTTTACTTGTTTTTCATGTAAGAACCATACTATAATTATGAATTGCAAATATTTTCTGCCATTTTGGGCTGCCTTTTCACTTTCTTTATGGTGCTCTTTGAAGTACAAAAGGTTTGAACTTTGATGATGTCCAATTTATCTATTTTCTGTTGCCTGTGTTTTTAGTATCATATCTAAAAAGACTTTGCTTACCCAAACCAGGGTTACTGTCATATTTTCTTATAAGAGTATTATAATTTTAATTGTAAAATTTAGGTCTATTACCCACTTTGAGTTAATTTTTTGTATGGTTTAAGAAAGGAAATGCAACTTCATTGTTTTGTATGTAGATATCCAGTTGTCCCAGCAACATTTGTTTAAAAGACTGTTCTTTTTCTATTAAATTGTTTTGGCATCATTGTCAAAAATTAATTCATCGTAAGTGTATATATTTGTTTCTGGATTTTCATTTTTATTCCATTTATCTATATGTCTAATCTTATCTCAGGATCTGAGTGTCAAGATTACTGAGACTGTATAGTAAGTTTTGTGACTGGGAAGTGTAAATCCTCCAAGTTTGTTTTTTTCTTTTTCAAGATGATTTTAGCCATTTTGTATCTCTTTTGAAATCCCATATAAGTTTTATTATCAGCGTGTCAATTTCTGCAAAAAGAAAATTAAAAACAGCTGGGATTTTGATAAGAATTGAATTGAATCTAGATCAAACCATAGAAAATTGGCATTTTAGCAATGTACTAAATCTTTTTTTCCTTGATCAATAGCTTTTTTTTCCTTATGTGACAGAAAACCATCTATAATTTATAAACTATATACTATGGACCAGTGGTCTCCAAATGTTCTGAATTATACATCCTCAAACAAATTTGAACATTTATCTGCAACTTTTTTATTGTGTTCAAGTACAGTTTTCTACCTTTTCCCCCCACCCCAGCCCAACACTCCAGCCCTCCCCACCTCCCTCCTGTTTCCACCCCCATGTTATTGTCCATATGTCCTTTAAAATTGTTCCTGCAAACCCTTCTGATCCATGAATATGAGACATATTTTCATTCATTAAGTGTTGAATTTCACTTGAAAACAGTATTTTGTAATTCTCACAGTATCAATTTTGTACTTATTTTGTTAAGTTTATTCTAAGTGTTATATTTTTATTTTTAAAGATGTATTTATGTATTTTTAGAGAGGAGAAGATAAGGAAAAAGAGGAGAGAAACATCAATGTGTGGGTGCCCCTTGAGTGCCCCCAACTTGAGACCTGGCCCACAACCCTGGCATGTGCCCTGACTGGGAATTGAACTGGCAACTCTGGTACACAGGCTGTCACTCAATCCACTGAGCCACACCAGCCAGATCATAAGCATTATATATTTACATGCTATTATAAATGGAATTGTTTTCTTAATTAAATCTTTCAATTTTCTTTGCTAGCATATAGAAACAAAATCGATTTTGTATATTCATCATGTACCCTGAAACCTGGCTGAAATCAATAATTTATCAATTCCTGTATATTGTTTGTTTGTTTTAGTGTATTCCTTATGATTATCAATACATAAGATCATGCTATTTGCTAAGAAATATAGTTTTACTTCTTTCTTTTGAATCTGGATGTCTTTTATTTAATTTTCTTTTCTAATTATCCTAGGTAGAGGCCATACAAGGTTAAATGGAAGTGGCAAAAGTGTATATCCTTGTCTTCCTTCTGATCTTAGGGGAAAGATGTTCAGTCATTTAGCATTAATTACAATATTTGATGGGAGTTTTTTCCTTATGAGTCATATTTTCTTATCTCGTGAATACTAAAATTTTAGATAATATATTTAGTAACCCTGGACACTAATCTTCCTGCCACCGCCTCCCCCTCAACCCAGCTCATTGTTGTTTGCTTGCTTGGCTGGCCTATTTTAGTGAAGTCTGTTTCCCCAGCTGGATGTACAGTGTGATGTAACTCGTTAGAATGCACAGACTTGGACATGCACACACTCACCCTAGATGACAGTGGCTTCAGCAGGGCTCTGTGTTTCTTTTCCTGATCTCCCTAAGCTTCAGTTGGAATCCCACACAGCTGTTAGGTTTCATTAATCACTGGCTGATTCAGCTATTGGTTTCAGTAGTCCTCTGAGGCATAAATTGCTCTGCAGTCTGATCCCATTACATTCTGTCTCTTTGCAGAGGTAACTTCTGAGGCCAGTTTTTCAGGTTTGTTCCAACCATAGGACAATTCCTAGCCATCTTCTTTTCTGATTCTCTTTGATACACACCTATCTGCTTTAAAGTATGGAGCTTTCCAGAAAGTACCCAGCCTCATAATGTGAAAGATGGAGACATTTATTGAACAAGATACAAGAAACATTCCACATAGGACAATGAGGCTTCAGTCCCCTTCAAAGAAGGCACCTTGAGATCTCACACAGTTCTCTAATCTTTGCTGATTGCAACCCATACATGTTCAACATTCTCAGGTGTTCTGTTTGTTGCAGGTCTTCCAGAATGTGGACCACTTTCAACAGTTTCTTGACTATCTTTGAAGCATTTGTGCCACACTTTTATTCACATTGCATTCATTGCATCATCCCCAAAAGCCTTCTGAAGCATCCCAATAGTTTCATTGAGGAATGTTCAAGCTTTGGGCAATTTTTTTCTTATTTATTTTATTTTTATTTATATTTTTATTTAATTATTGTTCAAGTACAGTTTTCTGTCTTTTACTCCCATCCCATCTCACTCCCCCCAGTGCTCCCTACCTCCCTCCCATTCCCCCCCCCAGCCTTAGTTTTTGTAGATGTGTCCTTTATAATTGTCCTACAAATCCTTCCACTTCTCCCCTGAAATTCTCTCCCCTCTCCCCTCTGGCCACTGTCAGCCTGTTCTGTATTTCAGTGTCTTTGGTTATATTTTGCTTGCTTGTTTGTTTTGTTGTTTAGGTTCCTGTTCAAGTTGACATCATATGGTGTTTGTCTTTCACTGCCTGGCTTATTTCACTCAGCATAATGTTTTCCAGTTCCATCCATGCTGTTGCAAAGGGTAGGAGCTCCTTTCTTTCTGCTGCATAGAAATCCATCTTGTAAATATACCATAGTTTTTTGATCCATTCATTTGCTGATGGGTACCTAGGTTGATTCTAACACTTGGCTATTGCAAATTGTGCGGCTATGAGCATTGGTGTGCATAGGTTCTTTTGGACTGGTGTTTCAGGGTTCTTAGGATATACTCCTAGCAGTGGAATTGCTGGGTCAAAAGGCATATTCATATTCATTTTTAGTTTTATTAGAAAATTCAATACTGTTTTTCATAGTGGTTGTACCAGTCTGCATTCCCACCAACAGTGAACTAGGGTCCGCTTTTCCCCACAACCTGTCCAACACTTGTTGTTTGTTGCTTTCATTACAATGGTCATTCTGACCAGTGTAAACAGGTATCTCATTGTGGTTTTAATTTGCATCTCTCTGATAGCTAGCAATATTGAACATTTTCTCATGTGTGTCTGGATCCTCTGTATGTTCTCCTTGGAGAAATGTCTGCTCAAGTCCTTTGCCCATTTTTTTAATTGGGTTGCTTGTCTTCTTAGAGTGGAGTCACCAGAGTTCTTTGTATATTTTGGAGATTAAACCCTTGTCTCAGGTATCATTGGCAAATATGTTTTCCCATACAGTTGGTTCTCTTTTTATCTTAATACTGTTTTCTTTAGCCGTGCAGAAGCTTTTAATTTTGATTAAAATTTTGTTTATTCTTTCCTATATAGTCCTTGCTCTAGGGGACATATCAGTAAAAATGTTGCTTTGTGAAATATCTGAGGTTTTCCTGACAATGTTCTCCTCTAGGATTTTAATGGTTTCATGGCTTATATTTAAGTCTTTTATCCACCTTGAATTTATTTTGGTGTATGGTGTTAGTTGGTGCTCAGGTTTTATTTTTTGCACATATCTGCCTGGTTCTCCCAACACCATATTTTGAGCATTATACTTTTACTCCATTTTATGTTACTGCCCCCTTTCTCAAATATTAATTAACTGTAAAGAATTGGGTTTAATTCTGGGCTCTCTGTTCTGTTCCATTGGTGTATGTGCCTATTTTTATACCAGTACCAGGCTGCTTTGATTACAGTGGCCTTGGAATACAGTTTGGTATCAGGTATTGTGATCCCGCCTACTTTGTTCTTCTCTCTCAACATTGCAGCTGCTATTCGGGGTTGTTTATGGTTTCATATAAATTTTTTAAAATATTTTATTTGTTTATTTTTAGAGGGGAAGGGAAGAAGAGAAGAAGAGAAATATCAATGTATGGTTGCCTCTCATGAGTCCCCTGCTGGGAACTGGCCTGCAACCCAGGCATGTGCCCTGACTGGGAATTGAACCGTGATCATGTGGTTCGCAGGCCCGCACTCAATCCACTGAGCTACACCAGCCAGGGCCCATATAAATTTTTGAAGTGTTTGTTCTATATCTGTGAAGTATGCCTTTGGCACTTTAATAGGTATTGTTTTGAATCTGTGAATTGCTATGGGTAGTATGGTCATTCTGATGATGTTAATTCTTCCAATCCATGAACACGGTATATGTTTCCATTTGTTTATGTCTTCCTTCATTTCTTTCATCAGTGTTGTGTAGTTTTCTGCATACAGGTCTTTTACTTCTTTGGTTAGGTTTAATCCCAGATATTTTGTGTCTCTTTTTGCTATATCCAATGGGATTTTTTTCTTCATTTCTGCTTCTGCTGTTTTATTGTTGGTATAAAAAGATGCCTTTGATTTCTGAATATAGACTTTGTATCCCGCTGTCTTGCCAAATTCATGCATTATGTCGAGCAGTTTTTGGTAGAGTCTATAGGATTTTCCATGTACACTATCATGTCATCTACAAACAATGACAGTTATGTTTCCTCCTTTCCAATTTGGATGCCTTTTATTTCCTTTTCTTGTCTGATCTCTGTGGCTAAAACTTCCATTACTACAATGAATAGAAGTGGTGAAAGTGGGCAACCTTGTCTTGTTCCTGATCTTAGTGGAAAAGTGTTTAGTATTTTGCCCATTGAGTATGATATTGGCTATAGGTCTCTCATATATGGACTTTATTATATTGAGGAATGCTCCCTCTATTCCCACTTTGCTGAGTGCCTTTATCATAAATGGCTGTTGTACCTTATCAAAAGCTTTTTCTGCATCTCTTGATATGATCATGTGGTTTTTGACTTTGCTTTTGTTTGTGTGATGTAATACATTTACTGTTTTGTGAATACTGAACCATCCTCGGATCCCTGGGATGAATCCCACTTGATCATGGTGTATGATGTTTTTAATATATTCTTGGATGCGATTCACCAATATTTTTTTGAGGATTTTGGCATCTATGTACATTAGCAATATTGGCCTGAAGTTTGTTTTCTTTGTTGTATTTTTATCTGGTTTTGGAATTAGGATGATGCTGGCTTCATAAAAATAGTTTAGGGGGAGGGTTAAGATGGCGACAGAGTAGCACCGAGGGAACCCAGCTCTCGTGCATCTGGTGGAAAATCCGGGCAGATCTACTGAAGAACAGTATAATCAACCAACAGTTCCCCAACATTTATGAAAATAGGAGACCAGAGAGTGTAACGGAAGAACCAAACAGCGGCAGAAAGGAGTATGTGGAAGCGGAGAACAACAAGATACCTGCAGAAGACTGCACTGGTGACTTTCAGAGCATCCTACCACAGAAGTTCACACCATAAACCCAGCGAACCAGAAGAGATCAATTTAAGAAGCGGTGGACAACAAGAAGAGTATGACAAACAATGGGAAGACAAAGAAACAATCCCCAAATGAAAGAAAAGGAGGAAGACTCAGAAAGAATATTAGATGAAATAGAGGCAAGTCAACTATCAGATGTGGAATTCAAAGCACTGGTTATCAGGAAATTCAAAGAGCTGACAACGAGCTACCAGAAACTACAGGGGAGCTACAGTGAACTCTCTGCAAACTATACCAACATGAAAAAGGAAATAGAAACCATCAGTAAAGGCCAAGAGGAAATGAAGAATACAGTTTCTGAACTGAAGAACACAGTAGAAGGTATGAAGAACAGAATCGATATGGCGGAAGATCGCATAAGTGAGATTGAAGAGAGGATAGAAAAAATCTCCCAGATGGAACAAGTAAGGGAAAAGAGAATCAGAAAAATGAAGAGAATTTAAGAGGACTGCAAGACGACATGAAACGTAACAATATCTGAATAATAGGAATTCCAGAAGGAGAGGAAGAGGAACAAGGGATAGAAAACCTACTTGAAAGAGTAATAATGGAAAATTTTCCTAAGTTGAGGAGAGATAAAGTCGCATGGATCCAGGAATCACAGAGAGTCCCCAGCAGGTGGAACCCAAAGAGGCCTACTGCAAGACACATCATCATTAAAATGGCAAACCTTCAAGACAAAGAGAAAATCCTAAAGGCAGCAAGGGAGAAAAAAGAAATGACATACAAGGGGGTCCCAATAAGGCTGGCTACTGACTTCTCAATGGAAACATTCCAAGCAAGAAGAGGATGGCAGGAAATATTCCAAGTAATGAGAAACAGAGGCCTACAACCAAGGCTACTGTACCCAGCAAGGCTCTCAATCAAGATAGAAGGCCAAATAAAGAGCTTCCAAGACAAAAGAAGTCTAAAAGAATACGCTTCCACCAAACCAGCTCTACAAGAATTACTAAAAGGGCTGCTTTAAGGAAAGGAAGGAAAAGAGAGAGACAGAGAGGAACACAGGTACATAAATGGCAATGAATAAGTACCTTTCGATAATAACTTTAAACGTAAATGGATTAAATGCACCAATTAAGAGACATAGAATAGCTGAATGGATAAGAAAGCATGACCCACACATATGCTGCCTACAAGAGACTCACCTGAGGACAAAAGACCACCACAGACTGAAAGTGAAAGGATGGAAACAAATTTTCCAAGCAAATGGACATGAAAAAAAAGCCGGGGTAGCAATCCTCATATCAGACAAAATAGACTTCAAAAAAAAGGCTATAAAGAGAGACCCAGAAGGTCACTTCATAATACTCAAGGGAAGAATCCACCAAGAAGACATTAACATCATAAATATATATGCACCCAACACAGGAGCACCCAAATATATAAAGAAAATCCTAGAGGACCTCAAGAAAGATATTGACAGCAACACAATTATAGTAGGGGATTTTAACACCCCACTGTCAAAAATGGACAGATCTTCCAAACAAAATATCAACAAAGATATAGCAGCATTAAACGACACTCTAGAAGAAATGGACCTAATTGATATATATAGAGCCATCCATCCCAAAGAAACTAAATACACTTTCTTTTCAAACGCACATGGAACATTTTCAAAGATAGATCACATGATAGGACACAAAACCAGTCTCAACAACTTCAGGAAAATAGAAATCATACCAAGCATCTTCTCTGATCACAAGGGACTGAAATTGGAAACCAACCCCACAGGAAAAAACCCAAAACACCCAAAATCATGGAGACTGAATGGTAGGCTATTGAACAATGAATGGGTCAAGATTGAAATTAGGGAGGAAATCAAAAAACTCCTTGAAACAAATGAAAATGAACTCACCACAACCCAAAATTTATGGGACACAGTGAAGGCAGTCCTGAGAGGGAAGTTCATAGCGATACAGGCTCACCTAAAGAGGATAGAAACATTTCAAACAAACAACCTAACCCAACGCCTGCAAGAACTCGAGGAACAACAACAAAGACAGCCCAGAGCAAGTAGAAGGAAGGAAATAACCAAGATCAAAGCAGAATTAAATGACATAGAGACTAAAAGCACAATTCTAAAGATCAATGAATCCAGGAGTTGGTTTTTTGAAAAGATAAACAAAATAGACAAACCTTTAAGTAGGCTCATTAAGAAAAGAAGAGAGAGGACACAAATAAACACAATCAGAAATGAAAGAGGAGAGATTACAACTGATACCACAGAAATAGAAAGGATTGTAAGAAATTACTATGCGGAACTGTATGCCAAGAAATTTGAAAACCTGGGTGAAATGGACAAATTTCTAGAAAAATATAATCTTCCAAAACTCAATGAAAAAGAAGCAGAAAACCTGAACAGGCCAATAACAGCAAATGAAATTGAAGAAGTAATCAAAAAACTCCCATCACACAAAAGCCCTGGGCCAGATGGTTTCACAGGAGAATTCTACAAAGCTTTTAAGGAAGAGCTAACCCCTATTCTTCACAGACTATTCCAAAAAATCCAAAAGGAGGGAAAACTCCCCAACTCTTTCTATGAAGCCAGCATCACCCTAATCCCAAAGCCAGATAGAGACACAACAAAGAAAGAAAATTACAGACCAATATCACTGATGAACATAGATGCTAAAATCCTCAACAAAATATTGGCAAATCGCATCCAACAATATATCAAAAAGATCATACACCACGACCAAGTGGGATTCATCCCGGGGATGCAAGGATGGTTCAATATACGCAAATCAATAAATGTAATACACCAAATAAACAAAAGCAAAGACAAAAACCACATGGTCATATCAATAGATGCGGAAAAAGCTTTTGATAAGGTACAACACCCATTTATGATAAAGGTACTCAGCAAGGTGGGAATAGAGGGAACATTCCTCAATATAATAAAGGCCATATATGAAAGACCTACAGCCAACATCATACTCAATGGGCAAAAACTAAAAGCTTTTCCACTAAGATCAGGTACAAGACAAGGTTGCCCACTTTCACCACTTCTATTCAATATAGTATTAGAAGTTCTAGCTGCAGCGATCAGACAAGAAAAGGAAATAAAAGGCATCCAAATCGGAAAGGAGGAAACAAAACTGGCATTGTTTGCAGATGACATGATAGTGTACATGGAAAATCCTATAGCCTCTACCAAAAAACTGCTGGAACTAATAAATGAATTTGGCAAAACAGCGGGATACAAAGTCAATATCCAGAAATCAAAGGCATTTTTGTATACCAACAATGAAGCAGCAGAAGCAGAAATCAAGAAAAAAATCCCATTCGATATAGCAAAAACAAAAATAAAATATCTGGGAATAAACCTAACCAAGGAGGTAAAAGACCTGTATGCAGAAAACTACACAACACTGAAGAAAGAAATCAAGGAAGACACAAACAAATGGAAACATATACCGTGTTCATGGATTGGAAGAATTAACATCATCAAAATGTCCATACTACCCAAAGCAATTTACAGATTCAATGCAATACCTATTAAAGTGCCGATGGCATATTTCACAGACATAGAACAAACACTTCAAAAATTTATATGGAACTACAAAAGACCACGAATAGCAGCTGCAATTTTGAGAAAGAAGAGCAAAGTAGGAGGGATTACAATACCTGATATCAAACTCTACTACAAGGCCACTGTACTCAAAACAGCCTGGTACTGGCATAAAAACAGGCACATAGACCAATGGAATAGAACAGAGAGCCCAGAAATAAACCCAACTCTCTACAGTCAATTAATATTTGACAAAGGGGGCAGTAACATAAAATGGAGTAAAGATAGCCTCTTCAACAAATGGTTTTGGGAAAACTGGACAGCTACATGCAAAAAAATGAAACTCGAGCACCAACTTACACCATACACCAAAATAAATTCAAGGTGAATAAAAGACTTAAATATAAGCCGTGAAACCATTAAAGTCCTAAAGGAGAGCATTGGCAGGAAAATCTCAGACATTCCACGCAGCAATATTTTTACTGATACGTCCCCTAGAGCAAGGGATATAAAGGAAAGAATACACAAATGGGATCTCATCAAAATTAAAAGCTTCTGCATGGCTAAGGAAAACTGTATCGAGATACAAAGAGAAGCAACTGTTTGGGAAAACATATTTGCCAATGATACCTCAGAGAAAAGTTTAATCTCCAAAATATACAAAATATACAAAGAACTCACTCAACTCCACTCAAAGAAGACAAGCAACCCGATTAAAAAATGGGCAGAGGACTTGAACAGACATTTCTCCAAGGAGGACATACAGAGGATCCAGAGACACATGAAGAGATGCTCGATATCGCTAGCTATCCGAGAAATGCAAATTAAAACCACAATGAGATACCACTTAACACCAGTCAGAATGGCTATCATAAACAAAGAAACAAACAACAAGTGCTGGAGAGGTTGTGGGGAAAAGGGGACCCTAGTTCACTGTTGGTGGGATTGCAGATTGGTACAACCACTATGGAAAGCAGTGTGGAATTTTCTAAGAAAACTAAAAATGGACGTGCCTTTTTACCCAGCAATTCCACTGCTAGGAGTATATCCTAAGAACCCTGAAACACCAATCCAAAGAACCTATGCACCCCGATGTTCATAGCAGCACAATTTACAATAGCCAAGAGTTGGAAGCAACCTAAATACCCATCGGTCGATGACTGGATCTAAAAACTATGGTACATTTACACAGTGGAATTCTATGCTGCAGAAAGGAAAAAGGAGCTCCTTCCCTTTGCAACAGCATGGATGGAGCTGGAAAGCATTATGCTGAGCGAAATAAGCCAGGCACTGAAAGACAAATACCATATAATATCACCTTTAATAGGAATGTAAACAACAAAACAAAGAAGCAAGGAAAATGTAACCAAAGATACTGAAATACAGAACATGCTCAAAGGGTCCAGAGGGGAGAGGAGAGAGAAGCACAGAGTAAAAGGGGATGGACTCACATGAATAAGTATGAGGGACACATGGACAATAACTAAGACGGGGGGTGGAGATGGTAGGGGGTGCGGAGCACTGGGGGGGTGCAGGGCTGGGAATACAAGAAAGAAAACTGTACTTGAACAAAAGTTAAATAAAAAAAATAGTTTGGGAGTCTTCCATAATTTTGGATTTTTTTGAATAGTCTGTGAAGAATAGGGATTACCTCTTCCTTAAATGTTTGGTAGAATTCTCCTGTGAAATCATCTGGTCCAGGGTTTTTGTGTGACGGGAGTTTTTTGATTACTGTTTCAATTTCATCTGCTGTTATTGGTCTGTTCAGGCTTCCTGCTTCTTCTTTATTGAGTTTTGGAAGGTTATATTTTTCTAGAAATTTGTCCATTTCACCTAAGTTTTCAAATTTTTTGGCATGCATTTATTCATAATAATTTCTTAGGATTCCTTCTGTTTCTGTGATGTCAGTTGTAATCTCCCCTCTTTCATTTCTGATTGTGTTTATTTGGGTCCTCTCTCTTCTTTTCTTGATGAGCCTGCGTCATGGCTTGTTGATTTTGTGTATCTTTTCAAAAAAAAAAACCAGCTCCTGGATTCATTGATCCTTAGAATTGTTCTTTTAGTCTCTATGTCATTTAATTCTTCTCTGATCATAGTTATTTTCTTTCTTTGTCTTGCTCTGGGCTGTCTTTGTTGTTGTTCCTCGTGTTCTTGTAGGGATAGGGTTAGGTTGTTTGTTAGAAATGTTTCTTTCTTTGTTTTCATTTATTTAATTCTTTTGTTATTATTTAATTCTTGTTCAAGTACAGTTTTCTGTCTTATATTCCCAGCCCTGCCCCCCAGTGCTCCCCACCACCCTCCCATTTCCGACCCCCACCTTACTTATTGTCCATGTGTCCTTTATACTTGTTCATGTGAGTCCCTTCCCTTTTCCCCTATGATTCTCTCCCCTCTCCCCTCTGGACCCTGTCAGCCTGTTCCATGTTTGAGTGTCATTGGTCATATTGTGCTTGCTTGTTTGTTTCATTGTTTAGATACCTGTTAAAGGTGATATCATATGGTATTTGTCTTTCACTGCCTGGCTTATTTTGCTCAGCATAATACTTTCCAGTTCCATCCATGCTGATACAAAGGGTAGGAGCTCCTTCTCTCTTTCTTCAGCATAGAATTCCATTGTGTAAATGTACCATAGTTTTTTGATCCATTCATTTACCGATGGGCATCTAGGTTGCTTCCTACTCTTGGCTATCATAAATTGTGCTGCTATGAACATCCCAGTCAGGGCACATGCCTGGGTTGCAGGCCAGTTCCCAGCAGGGGACTCACAAGAAGCAACCATACATTGATATTTCTCTCCTTCTCTTCCTCTCTAAAGATAAATAAATAAAATCTTTAAAAAAGAAATAAAATGATTCTTCTTTTAATTTAAGCAAACAGTTTTAAGTGGGATAGTAGAAAATATAATTTTCTTATAATTTTTGAAATGATATCATCACACTTTCATTATGTACTTAATTCATGTCCTATAAATATATAATGTAGCTAGAGTATCTAAATCTTCCACTATTCCTCAATAAAATATTGAATTGTAACTATCAATATTTACAGAAATAGGAATGTTATGTCTTTAGAGAAGTTATGACCAGCTGAGTTTTGTGGGAAAACAAGCAGAGCAAGCTAAAGTTAATGCAATGTTATTTTTTTTGCTAATGCAGATAAATCTGCCCCTAATAAAAGCCAAGGGGTTACTGCAAAATGCAGTTACACAGAAAAGCTGATTCTGATGTACATGCTAAGGCTTCAGCTCATTGAGGAAACATAGGTGATTGAAATCTTTAAATCATTTCCTCACTTTATTTCTGATGTTCATTTCTACCCTTTTCCAAAATAAATATTGTACCATACCTACTGTGCTGTAACTTTAAGTGATAAATGTAATGGTAAAAAGAGGCACTTGGATTTACTTTTTTTTTTTAGAATTGACAAACTGTTCGATCATTTATTTCCAAAATAATTATTGAGCTTCTGGTGCATGTGCTACCAGGTTAGAACTGTGAGAAGACTTTTGCAATCTGAGCCGGAACAGAATTTACAGCCCAGCTGCTGTGTGTTTACGCATTTCTCTAGTCCAAGGGCAACAGCCACCACACTGTCCTGTAACTAACTAACAGCTGCCTCCATAGCAGAGGGGTGACCTGTGGCTGTGGCACAGGACTTTCTTGTTTCAAAGACTTCTCATTGGGTGAAATGAGACATCTCATTGGGGGTGAACCTGCCAATGCTGCGGGCACCTCTATCACCAGAACAACTTGGAATCCAAATACCACCATTTGGGCGTCATTTTCTCAACTTTGTTCACACATCAGGAGGAGGTGATAATAGTCTAAGGAAAACCAAAATGCCTATGTATCTTCCTTTTCACTCCACCTCCTTTCATTCCAGTGAGGTGGTGCCTTCTTCCCCCACCACTCTGCTGCCTGGCTTGGTGAGTAAGAACACACTTTTCAGAGGAGAGGAGATAGAAATACTGTTTTCTGTCTGTGCTATCTTGAACATATTATGTAGAATTGTGTAGCACAGCTCTAATAAGGAATGATTGACATAAAATAAAAAGCATGTTTTAGAAACATTCAGATTAGTAAATTTTGGCACGTGTGTATATCTGTGAAAATGTTATCACAGTCCAGACAATGAACAAAGTGAAAACCTCAAAAATAATTCCTTACATCCATTTGGAACTGAGCCTTCTAAGCCCCAGATTCATCTGTAAAATCAAACTGAACATAGCAACCTCATACTGTTACTGTCAAAATTTATAAAATACAGGTAAAGCACATACTATGGAGCAGGACTTGAGCCTATATTAAATTATTACACACTTTTACATTTAGTGAATCTCAATGACCAGTCAGGTTCTGACTATACATATCATTAGATGTCTCTTTCTTTTTCCCCAGGAAGTAAAACTCCTTTCACCATTATAAGCCAGAAATAAAAGATTATGACCTGAATACAACATAAGTTTGCTAAGCTAGTTGGGGAAGAGAAGAGAGCTGGGCATTCTGAAATATCCAAGGAGTGTATGGTAACTATAAACATAGCCCTAGTGTGGGCTAACAGCTGAGCAAATAAATGTCTGTGCATGTGTGTGGACAGGAGGTGGTGAATCAAAGCTATTGAAGTCACTACCTGAAGGGAGTCTGACCTTTCATCAACAGCTGGCACCATGGGATGGAGATTTGCAAAATTCTATTAGCAAAGAAACTACAATGTGATATAACACAAAGTGCAGAGGGACATTTAATGCCCAGGAAGAAGCTATGTTTACCTAAGTTGAGTCCAGGTTTTACTTCTAGAAAAGTAGTTTATATATTTTGCTTTTTGGTAAAGCATCTCTTATGATTATAAAGAAAAAGCATGTGAGCATGCCAAGTACTGATCATGCTCATTCATAACTGCATGATTACTCTTGAATTACTTTTTAAAGCTGCTGAAAGGATATCTGCTTGTGTTTTGGTTTTTCTGTTCTTGCTAAAGGTATTATTGTTGTTCTTCACTTCTGTTTCCATTGAGTGATGTGTCCTGCTTATGGTGTTATTCCAAGACTGGAATTGTCCAGGGAGCTTGTTAAATGCAGTTTCCTGTGCCCTGTCCCAGACATACAGGGAGTGGGAACAAGGAATTGCCAACTTTAACAAACTGAGTAAGTAGTGCATGTGTAATTCTTAAGCCCATGTTACATTTATTTAAATATTTTCTGTATTTAAAGTTTATGACAATTCTTTGTGGTAAATTTACAACTGATTTTGAACAGGTGAAGCTAAAATTCAGAAATCCTGAGGAATTCAGGAAGGTCAGACAGTCACAAAGTACAGAGCGATTCTCAAATATGTGATTTGTCTATTATGTTTCAATGCATCTGAATTTTGTAAAAGGTTAAACTCTTTGTATGCTTATTAGTTTTTATCTGTTTGGTTGCTATTGCACATCAGTCTAGGTCAAAGAGCAATAGCTTTGCTGGATTTATTAAGGCTGAGAAAATATTGGCTGCCTGAAATGAACAGCTGTGACCTGGGGAAAACAGATGTGGTTGGTGATTCTAAGTATGGGGCAAAAGGACCATAGTAAGAAGTCATCCAAAAGAACATAAAGAGAGCCATTTGGACAATTTTTTCTTCACTTTAATACTTAGTTAGGTCAGCCTGTCCTCTATTTCAGTGTCTTTGGTTATATATTTGCTTGTTTGGTTTTTTTTTTTGTTGTTTAGGCAGTGACCAAAGGGATGAAGAGAGGTAATTTCAGGGGAAGAGGGGAAGGGTTTACAGGAACAAATGTGGAGGACACATGGACAAAAACTAGGGGATTGGAAATGGGAGGGAGTTGGGGATGGCCGGGGTGGTGGGCTGGGATGTGAGTAAGACAGACAACTGTATTTGAATGACAATTAAAAAAAATACTTACTTAGGCATCCACTGATGGTGGGAACACTGTAAGTCCTCTCTCTATGAAGGCTGAATTAACCTGAATATGGGTTTAATGAAATGTATCTTAGTGGATTCTGATTTTATAAACAAGGCATGAAACACATTTGTTTCTGTAAGTTAGAAGGCTAAGACATGACCTTTTGCCACTGAGCCCTTCCTTTCCTGAGATATCAGAGCATTGCTGATCACATCATCCAGGCACCTGGGAAATATCCTGCCATTAATCCCATGGTGAGGCCAGCTGCTGTTCTGGGAACAGGAAGCTGTCTGCTTCAGCTACTGAGCTGAGAATTTCTTGTTGTCCTTCTCCAATTGCACCTTAAGTGAAGGTTCATTTTCCTCTGGGGATCTTGAATACCATCATGGGAGAGAGCTCTTGTTTAAGATGTATGTCCTCATTGATGACACTTAGCTGCTGCAGGGAAAAACCTCCAAGATCCAGCATGCTGAGAAGTAAGCAGCATGCCAGACAAAAATTGACTCAACACTGATGAAAACCCTCAGGGAATTGTATGTCTTTGGTGAAGTAGTCCCACCAGATATCATTAAATCATACAACACAAATCTCATTTCATGAGTGTGACAATGCTAAATCTACCCTAATATTGCACCAGATTAAGATATTTTCAGAATATTGAATATAGCTCAGAAAAATCAGGATATTGGAATTTAATGTAGAGTGGGAACAAAGGAGAGTACTCAAAAGAAAACTAGATATCAAAAATTAAGTTTTGAAATTTGAAGGTTTAAATTATTGTTATTATATTGAAGTCTACACTTCTTTTTTGTGGCTGTGATACCATTTCATCTCATTTGTTTTGCTGGAAACTTTGAACAATAATTTATCGATCACAAATTCTCTCTTCCAGTCAATTACCTGGTGTTGGTTTTACCAATTACTGTTCTGGGTCAGCAAGTCATCCAGTCTCTTTGAACCTTTATCTTCTGTGACATACTGTATTTTCTAAAGATGGCTACAACAATATCCCACATTCTACAAGTTCTTCTAGAAAACAGACACTTCCTTTCCAATACATAGACTGTAATTCGTCTCCTATTTATGGTTTTGTGACTCATTTGTATGAATAGAATGCGACGGAAATAATGCTGCTTGGCTTTTAAGGATCAAACATAAAAGGCAGTGCTGGATAGCCCTTCCCCTATTATCCCCCATTATCCCTCTCCCCACTCTTCTCTGGTTATGGGGCTGAAATGGAGATAACTCTACTTGAACAACAAAAAAATAATAGTAATACTTTTCCATAGTTCAATAAATAAATACACAAATAAATAAATCGCAGTGCACATTCTGCCTTTTTTATTTATCTTTTTTAATTCTAGTTCAAGTACAGTTTTCTGTCTTATATTCCCAACCCTGCTACCCCCACCCAGTGCTCCCCACCTCCTTCCCATTTCCGACCCCCACCTTACTTATTGTCCATGTGTCCTTTATACTTGTTCATGTGAGTCCTTACCCTTTTCCCCTGTGATTCTCTTCCCTCTCCCCTCTGGTCCCTGTTGACCTGTTCTGTATTTCAGTCTGTTTGGTCATATGTTGCTTGCTTGTTTGTTTTGTTGTTTAGATTACTGTTAACGGTGATATCATACGGGATTTGTCTTTCACCGCCTGGCTTATTTGGCTCAGCATAATGCTTTCCAATTCCATCCATGATGTTGCAAAAGGTAGGAGCTCCTTGTTCCTTTCTGCAGCATAAAATTCCATTGTGTACATGTACCATAGTTTTTTTGATCCATTCATTTACCGATGGGCATCTAAGTTGCTTCCAACTCTTGCCTATCACAAATTGTGCTGCTATGAACATCGGGGTGCATAGGTTCTTTTGGATTGGTGCTTCGGGGTTTTTAGGATATACTCCTAACAGTGGAATTGCTGGGTCAAAAGGCACATTCACTTTTAGTTTTCTTAGAAAATTCCATACTGTTTTCCATAGTGGTTGTACCAGTCTGCAATCCCACCAACAGTGAACTAGGGTCCGGTTTCCCCACAACCTCTCCAGCACTTGTTGTTTGTTTCTTTGTTTATGATAGCCATTCTGATTGGTGTTCAGTGGTATCT
This sequence comes from Sturnira hondurensis, assembly GCF_014824575.4. Lineage (NCBI taxonomy): Eukaryota > Metazoa > Chordata > Mammalia > Chiroptera > Phyllostomidae > Sturnira > Sturnira hondurensis. Next base: position 223,481 of record NW_028087993.1, on the reverse strand, counting down.
CATTGTGGTTTTAATTTGCATCTCTCTGATAGGTAGTGATATCGAGCATCTTTTCATGTGTCTCTGGATCCTCTGTAGGCCCTCCTTGGAGAAGTGTCTGTTCAAGTCCTTTGCCCATTATTTAATTGGGTTGCTCGTCTTCTTTGAGTGGAGTCGAGTGAGTTCTTTGTATATTTTGGAAATTAAAACTTTAACTGAGGTATCATTGGCAAATATGTTTTCCCATGCTGTTGTTTCTCTTTTTATCTTGATACTGCTTTCCTTAGCCATGCAGAAGCTTTAAATTTTGATGAGATCCCATTTGTTTCTTATTTCTTTTATGTCCCTTGCTCTAGGGGACGTATCAGTAAATATTGCTACATGGAACATCTGAGATTTTCCTGCCAATGCACTCCTCTAGGGCTTTAATGGTTTCATGGCTTATATTTAAGTCTTTTATTCACCTTGAATTTATTTTGGTGTATGGTGTAAGTTGATGCTCGAGTTTCATTTTTCTGCATGTAGCTGTCCAGTTCTCCCAACACCATTTGTTGAAGAGACTGTCTTTACTCCATTTTATGTTATTGCCCCCTTTGTCGAATATTATTTGACTGTAGAGAGTTGGGTTTATTTCTGGACTCTCTGTTCTATTCTATTGATCTATGTGCCTGTTTTTGTGCCAATACCAGGTTGTTGGATTACAGTGGCCTTGTAATACAGTTTGGTATCAGGTATTGAGATCCCTCCTACTTTGTTCTTTCTCAGCATTGCAGCTGCTATTTGGGGTCTTTTATGGTTCCATATAAATTTTTGAAGTGTTTCTTCTATGTCTGTGAAATATGCTATCGGTATTTTAATAGGTATTGCATTGAATCTGTAAATTGCTTTGGGTAGTATGGACATTTTGATGATGTTAATTCTTCCAATCCATGAACACGGTATATGTTTCCATTTATTTGTGTCTTCCTTGATTTCTTTCTTCAGTGTTGTGTAGTTTTCTGCATACAGGTCTTTTACTTCCTTGGTTAGGTTTATTCCCAGATATTTCATTTTTGTTTCTGTTATATCGAATGGGATTTTTTCTTGATTTCTGCTTCAGCTGCTTCATTGTTGGTATACAAAAATGCCTTTGATTTCTGGATATTGACTTTGTATCCCGCTGTTTTGCCAAATTCATTTATTAGTTCGAGCAGTTTTTTGGTAGAGGCTATAGGATTTTCCTTGATTCCTTGTACACTATCATGTCATCTGCAAACAGCGCCAGTTTTGTTTCCTCCTTTCCAATTTGGATGCCTTTTATTTCCTTTTCTTGTCTGATCGCTGTGGCTAGAACTTCTAATACTATATTGAATAGAAGTGGTGAAAGTCGACAACCTTGTCTTGTTCCTGATCTTAATGGAAAAGATTTTAGTTTTTTGCCCATTGAGTATGATGTTGGTTGTAGGTTTTTCATATATGGCCTTTATTATATTGAGGAATGCTCCCTCTATTCCCACTTTACTGAGTACCTTTATCATAAATGGGTGTTGAACCTTATCAAAAGCTTTTTCCATGTCTATTGATATGATCGTGTGGTTTTGTCTTTGCTTTTGTTTATGGGGTGTATTACATTTACTGATTTATGAATATTGAACCATCCTTGCATCCCTGGGATGAATCCTACTTGGTCATGGTGTATGATCTTTTTGATGTATTGTTGGATGGGATTTGCTTATATTTTATTGAGGATTTTAGCGTCTATGTTCATCAGCGATACTGGCCTCTAATTTTCTTTCTTTTTTGTGTCTCTACCTGGCTTTGGAATTAGGGTGATGCTGGCTTCATAAAAAGAGTTGGGGAGTTTTCCCTCATTTTGGATTTTTTTGGAATAATCTGTGAAGAATTGGGGTTAGCTCTTCATTAAATGTTTTGTAGAATTCTCCTGTGAAACCACCTGGTCCGGGGCTTTTGTGTGATGGGAGTTTTTTTATTACTGCTTCAATTTCATTTGCTGTTATTGGCCTGTTCAGGTTTTCTGCTTCTTTTGCATTGAGTTTTGGGAGATTATATTTTTCTAGAAATTTGTCCATTTCACCTAGGTTTTCAAATTTCTTGGCATATAGTTCTTCATAGTAATTTCTTACAATCCCTTCTATTTCTGTGGAATCAGTTGTAATCTCTCCTCTTTCATTTCTGATTGTGTTTATTTGGGTCCTCTCTCTTCTTTTATTAATGAGCCTACTTAAAGGCTTGTCTATTTTGTTTATCTTTTAAAAAAACCAACTCCTAGAGTCATTGATCCTTAGAATTGTGCTTTTAGTCTCTATGTCATTTAATTCTGCTCTGATCTTGCTTATTTCCTTCCTTGTACTTTCTCTGGGCTGTCTTTGTTGTTGTTCTTCGTGTTCTTGCAGGTGTCGGGTTAGGTTGTTTGTTTGAAATGCTTCTATTTTCTTTAGGTAAGCCTGTATTGCTATGAATTTCCCTCTCAGGTCTGCCTTGGCCATGTCCCATAAGTTTTGGGTTGTTGTGAGTTCATTTTCACTTGTTTCCAGAAGATTTCTGATTTCTTCCCTTATTTCAGTCTTGACCCATTCATTGTTTAATAGCATACCATTCAGTCTCTATGATTTTCGGTGTTTGGGGTATTTTCCTGTGGGGTTAGTTTCCAATTTCAGTCCACTGTGATCACAGAAAATGCTTGGTATGCTTTCTATTTTTCTGAATTTGTTGAGTCTCGTTTTGTGTCCTATCGTGTGGTCTATCTTTGAAAATATTCCATGTGGATTTGAAAATAATGTATATTTAGCTTCTTTGGTATGAAAGGCTTTATATATATATATATATATATATATNGACACCCTAGATGAAATGGTCCTAATTGATATATATATATATATATATCAATTAGGTCCATTTCATCTAGGGTGTCATTTAATGCTGCAATATCTTTGTTAATATTTTGTTTGGAAGATCAGTCCATTTTTGACAGTGGGGTGTTCAAATCCCCTACTATAATTGTGTTGCCCTCAATATCTTTCTTGTGGTCCTCTAGAATTTTCTTTATATATTTGGGTGCTCCTATGTTGGGTGCATATATATTTATGATGTTAATGTCTTATTGGTGGATTCTTTCCTTGAGTAATATGAATTGACCTTCTGGGTCTCTCTTTATGGCCCTTTTTTTGAGGTCTATTTTGTCTGATACAAGAATTGCTACCTCGGCTTTTTTTTTCTTATCCATTTGCTTGGAAAATTTGGTTCCATCCTTTCACTTTTAGTCTGTGCTGGTCTTTTGACATGAGGTGGGTCTCTTGTAGGCAGCATATGTGTGGGTCTTGCTTTCTTATCCATTCAGATATTCTATGTCTTTTAATTGGTGCATTTAATCCATTTATGTTTAAGGTTATTATTGAAAGTTACTTATTCATTGTTATTTATGTACCTGTGTTCCTCTCCTTCTCTGTCTTTTCCTTCCTTTCCTTAAAGCAGCCCTTTTACTAATTCTTATAGAGCTGGTTTGGTGGAGGCATATTCTTTTAGAGTTCTTTTGTCTTGGAAGCTCTTTATTTGGCCTTCTATCTTGATTGTGAGCCTTGCTGGGTACAGTGGCCTTGGTTGTAGGCCTCTGTTTCTCATTACTTGGAATATTTCTTGCCATCCTCTTCTTGCTTGGAATGTTTCCATTGATAAGTCAGTAGCCAACCTTATTTGGACTCCCTCGTATGTTACTGCCTTTTTCTCCCTTGCTGCCTTTGGGATTCTCTCTTTGTCTAGGAATTTTGCCATTTTAATGATGATGTGTCTTGCAGTAGGCCTCTTTCGGTCTACCTTATTGGTACTCACTGTGATTCCTGGATTCATTTGATTTTATCTCTCATCAAATTATGAAAATCTTCCGTTATTACTCTTCCAAGTAGATTTTCTATCCCTTGTTCTTCTTCTTTTCCTTCTGGTATTCCTATTATTCGTATATTATTACATTTCATATTGTCTTGCATTTCTCTTAATCCCTCTTCATTCTTTCTAAGCCTCTTTTCTCTTTCTTGCTCTTTCTGGGAGATTCTTTCTGTCATGTCCTCCAACTCGCTGATGCGATCTTCTACCTCATCGATCCTACTCTTCATACCTTCTACTGTGTTCTTCAGTTCAGAAATTGTGTTCTTCATTTCCTCTTGGCCTTTGCTGATGGTTTCTATTTCCTTTTTCATGTTGGTATAGTTTGCGGAGAGTTCATTGTAGCTCCCCTGTAGTTTCTGGTAGCTCGTAGTAAGCTGTTTGAATTTCCTGATAACCAGTGCTTTGAATTCAATATCTGATAGTTGACTTGCCTCTATTTCATCTAACATTCTTTCTGAGGCTTCCTCCTTTTCTTTCATTTGGGGATTGTTTCTTTGTCTTCCCATTGTTTGTCATACTCTTCTTGTTGGCCTCAGCTTCTTAAATTGATCTGTTCTCGTTCCCTGTGTTTATGGTGTGAACTTCTGTGGTAGGATACCTTTGAAATTCTGTGGTGCAGTCTCTTGCAGGTATCTTGGTGTTCTCTCCTTCCACCTTCTCCTTTCTTTATTGTGTGTGTGTGTGATCAGTTGCAGGGGGAGGAAAAATGGTTTATAATAGCAGAAGATTATTTTATGTCATTTACAGTCACAGTTGGTAGAGAAGAAATAGACAATCTTTGGGCTATATGCAGAGTTAACCGTGCTCTTTGACCCAGCTTGCCACTTTTAAGAAAGGATGGACATAAGATAAGTCTCTTGTTGGGAAGGGGAGTCTTGTGAGTTGTATCTAGAAAGCAGTGTGGTTGTGGGTGTTCAGATTTTGAGGTAAGGTGAGAGCACAGGTTAGTAACTAGGTTTAGCATGTGAGCAAATAGAGTTAATCACTACAGTAATAGAATTCAGGAACCCGTAAGGTGGTCTAAGGTCCGAGAGATGTGTTATGAATTATTTACCATTGTATAGAACAGCTATTATTTACAATAATATTATAGCAACATTCACACCATAGACTCTATGTGATCTGTCTAAATGGGGGTTACAGAGCTTGGGTAGTATGCCAAAGGAAAGCAAATGGCATGAAGTATAGAAAGTTAGCAATACACTTTGGAGGAAAGAGCAGTGGGAACCTGTCAGGTAGTATAATATAACCAGCCAGGACTAAGAAACCTGTACAGAAAGAGTAAGAATACAAAGATATTATTAAAATAAAAAAAGAAGTGAGAATAATGCAAAAAATAATAATACACCTAAAAGAAAACTAAGCAACAAACAAACAAACAATCCAACATACACACAAAAGTCAGGAGAAAGGAGGAATAAGCGGAAAATTTGGGAAGAACAGAAGGACTAAAATCAGACAAAAAGAAAAAAATGAGGGACAGAGTATTGAAAGATAGAGCAACAATACAGTTTAAAAGATATAAGATTACTTAGAAAAGAAGTTGAGAAAGAAAGAAAAAAAGGAGAGGGGAAACACACACACACACACACACACACACATACCCCTTCCTTTGTTGGATTCAAACTGTCCAAACCTGGTTTTCTGGTTGCAGCAGGACCTCTCTGTGGGCTGGGATGCAGGTGCACATCCTTGCACACACTCACGAGGCAGGCTACTGGATTGGGATTTGGGTGCCAGCACCCCCAGCAGGCTACCTGTGTTTCGAGGGATGTAGCCACTGTCCTTCCCAGTCCTGTGGTGGGATCCAAGTGCTCCCGTCCCTCCCCTGGATGGCTGCTGGGCTGGTTGGGCCATGAGGCAAGTTGCTATGGAAGAACACCTCAGTGCACTTTCCAATAGAGACTTCTCCTCAAAGCCTGCCTCTCAGCCCAGCCCAATCCCAAAAGACCGGCACAACAGTGTCCGTCTCAATTCCCCTGGGCTGGCGGGCTGGTGGGCTGGTGGGCTGGTGGGCTAGCGACCACAGAGTCCGCATTTGAACAGGGCCCTCTGACCCTGCCACCCTTTACGTAAACTTAAGCCCACAGGTCTCTGCCCGATAGTACCCAGCCTTGCTTAGACAGGGATGGAGGGAGTCAGTTCTCTCCCATGGACCGTGTAGCAGGCCCACGGCTACCACCGAGTCTGTTGTAGACCCACCGGGTGTTGGGCTTCCAGAGTTCCCTCCGCCACAGGTGCCCCTGCACTGGACCCAGACGGGGCCTCTGTTTCCCACTGATGCCACTGGCCCAGATTGCCTGCCGCTTCTCATCCATACTCACGCACAGGCCAGAGGTTGCCCGCCATGGGTGCAGCCTGCCTCGGAGGAGGCCAAGGGCACAGCCACTTTTGTCCTCACTCGCCTTCTGGAGTCCTCGCTGACCTGCAGCTGTCTGGTTCCTCTGTCACAGTCTCTGGTCTCTTATTTTCATAAATGTTGGGGAATTGTTGGTTGATTATGCTGTTCTTCAGTAGATCCGCCTGGATTTTCTACCAGGTACATGGCACCTGGGTTCCCTCCGTGCTACTCTGTCACCATCTTAATCTCCTCCCTCACCTTCTGCCTTTTTCACTAGAGCACTAGCTCTTGAGTCCTTGGACCACCGTATAAGAAGTCTGACTACTCTGAAACTGTCATTCTGTAAGGATGCTGAGTCACAAGGGAGGAGCTTTAGTCTTCAAGTTCTGTCAGCTCAGATGAATGAGCCCCACACAATAACAGCATCTGCTATCAATTCACCCTCAGCCTTCAAGTTTCCCAACTGCTTCCCCAGACATTATAGAAAAGAAGCAAGAATTGCCTATTATGTCTTTTCCAAAGTTCTGACCCACAGAATCTATAGCTTTGATGAAATGTTTCTTTACAACAGTAAACTTGTGACATTGGTTGTGTATATTTGTTACAGCTTTCCTATAATGTTAAAGGAATCAAATGAGTATATGTCTGAGAAAATTTCCTAAGTTGTAAAGTGCATCTCTCATATGCAGAGAGAGCTCTCTTTTTCCTGCTGTAAATCAAGGCCTGCAGCTATTATAGGTCCCTACTTCAAAACAATTCCCACTTTAAAAAGTAATGATTCCTTCATCTTATTGAAAACTTAGCTCCTTGAAAGAACTTGTCATCAGTCTAAAATAGTAATTTCTGCCTAATTATCATATATATAACAAATATATATATACACACATGTATATATAGTACACAGATAAATATTCCATGTACATAATATATTTCCATGTTTACCACTGACAAATGAATCTGATTAGAAAATATATTTACCAGAGAAACATTTTTACAAATATAGATGATAAGTCTAGTATATACACATTGAACTTGAAAAGGAAGTTGAACTTTTTATTGGCTTTTTTCTTAAGAGAAAGAACTTAGTTTAATTTTAGTTTTGCTAATACTGTTTTTATTAAGACCACCAAACATTTTATGATATTATGTAATACAATATACATCCCAAGATACATTCCAAATAAATTCTTCCCTCTTTCCTTTGTTTCTCTGGCCCCTAAGGCATATAAAGCCTCAGAAATGACTGGAATACAAGTTCTTGAACAGCTCAAAATCCCTCTTCAGTTTTTGTCAGAGATTTAATTTTCTTTCTGAGTTGCCCTCATTCTTTCCTCTCTCTAAAGCTGAACCTTTTCCAAATACTGAAACCTAAATCACGAATATACCCAAGAAATACAGCTTACAGCATTACTCACTAGATACCCAAAAGTTCTGGGCAATTTTGTGGTGATGGTGGTGGATGGTTGAGCATGAATAATGTGAGTTTAACATACAAGTTATTTAAATGGCTTGGGGAAAGGGGAAACAATTTATAACAATACAAACTAGGACTTGAGATTTTAAAAAATGAATATTACTCTTCCTATCTGCATTAAGTTTTTCTTAATTTAATCTTTATTGTACTTTTCCCATTACCATTTAATCCCCTTATACCCTTTCCCCCAGTAATCACCACAATGTGGTCCATGTCCGTGAGTCCTTTTTTTCACGTGTATTTTATGGTTTATGCTATTACAGTTGTCCCAATTTCTTTCTCCCCTTTATCTCCCCTCAGCCCTGCACCCCTCCCAAACCTCCAGCATACCCCCTACCTTAGTTCATGTCCATGGGTTCTACATATATGGTCTTTGGCATCTCTATTTCCTATACAATTCTTAACCTCCCCCTGTGTATTTTATACCTACCAATTGTACTTCTTATTCCCTGCACCTCTTCCCCCTATTCTCCCCTCTCCCCATCCCCACTGATAACCTTCCATGTGATCTCCATTTCTGTCTATCTGCCCCTGTTTTAGTTGTTTGCTTCATTTTTGTTTTTGATTTTTTTTTAGGTTCAGTTGTTGATAGTTGTGAGTTTGTTGTCGTTTTATTGTTCATAGTCTTTATCTTCTTCAGTTTCTTAGATAAGTCCCTTTAACATTTCATATAATAAAGGCCAGATGATAGTCAACTCCTTTAACTTGACCTTATCTGGAAAGCACTTTATCTGCCCTTCCATTCTAAATGATAGCTTTGCTGGACCGAGTAATCTTGGATGTAGGCTCTTGCCTTTAATTATTGGGAACTGCCCTGACTGGTTTCAGGAGCTGAAACCCACCATGGCTAAGGCTGAGTGAGCAACCTTCGAACCATAAGCCACTAAGGAGACAAAGCTTACCTCCCTGGCAGGAGCATAGCTTCTGCTCTCTTTTCCATAACTAGCCTCCAGTGCTTGATCAGTTAGCCAACAACAGGTAAGATTCCCCAAGGGGGGAATCACCTAAGACAGGCATGATCATGTGGAGGCCCCAGAGAAGGACTTGAGGGGCTATGGAGAAAGAAGGTGATGGACCCTCACCCCTCAGCTTTGACGAAGCCTGAGTCCTCAGTCTGTCTGCAAGAAGTCTCTGAGAATTCCTTGGTTATCTGCCTCCTCTGCCTGACTTAAGCCTGAAACAATGACAGAAGGTGGTGCAGCCTTGTGCTGGGAATGGCAGGCTCCCTGGGTAATTAGGCCTGAGAAAAAATATGTGAAACCATGTGAAACCTGCATTGCTTAGAATGCTTTTACTTAAATGATAAAGGCCTGAGCAGAAAGTGAGTTTATGTTCCCAGAGTTCTGTAGCCTTTTAGCTGACAGACCTTGATTTAGAAGAGGCCATAATTGTTCTTTGTATACTATCTACTGTTTACTGCTTGACAATGATTAATAAGTTGTACCTGAACTCCTGTGCAAAAATCCAATAAAAGCCTGACTAGGCAAGGGTCAGGGTGTTCTCTCTCCCATTGTGAGAGAGTTGCCCTGCTGCTGCAGTGCTCTCTCTCTCTCTTTGAGAGAGTTTCCCAGCTGCTCCAAGCCGCTCTCCCCTTGAGAGGGTGGTGAGGCCATTCTGAGGCTCTCCCACCCCTTGAGGGAGTAGCCTTGCTGGCTCTTTTCCTCCACAGGACTCGGTAGTCTGTGTGAATTTGTCTCATGTCTCATCCATGACACTGCAGGCACTGCTGGTCAGGTCAGTGCATGTGTCATTTAATGACTTGGAATATTTCTTCCCAGCCTGTTCTTTACTATAAAGTTTCTTTCTGAGAAATCAGCTAGTAGTCTTATGGGAACTCCTTTGTAGATAACTCTCTCCTTTCCTCTTGATGCTTTTAAGATTCTCTCTTTCTCTTTAATCTTGGGTAATGTAATTATGTTGTACCTTGGTGTGTTTGTCCTTGGGTCCAATTTCCTTGGGACCCTCTGAGTTTCCTGGACTTCCTGGAAGTCTATTTCCTTCACCAGATTAGGGAAGTTTTCCTCAATTACTTGTTCAAATAAGTTTTTAATTTCTTGCTCTTCCTCTTCTCCTTCTGGCACTCCTATGATCCAGATGTTGAAGCACTTGAAGTTGTCCCAGAGGTTCCTAAGCCTCTCCTCAATTTTTTTTTTTTTTTTTGGAATTCTTTCTTCATTCAGTTCCACTTGGACAGTTGTTTCTTTCTTTTTTCCCAAATCATTGATTTGAGCTCCAGTCTCTTCCTCTTCACTGTGGATTCCCTGTATATTTTGCTTTATTTCATTTAGTGTAGCCTTCATTTCTTCCTTCTTTTTGTGTCTGAGCTCAATCAATTCTGTGAGCATCCTGATTACCAGTGTTTTGAACTATGCATCAGATAGGTAGTCTATCTCCTTGTCTCTTAGTTCTTTTTCTGGAGTTTTAATCTGTTCTTTCATTTGGGCTATATTTCTTTGTCACAGGACACCACTCTGGATGAATTTTACTTTAACTCTGGTTGTCTGAGTTCCATGCAGATTGCTATTCTGGCACTTTGGGTTGTTTATTGCTTTTAAATTGGTTGTTATACTTCTTTTGGTTGTGCAAGAAAGTGAAGTGTTTCTACCTACACCTCCATCTTAGCCCAACCCATGAGTCCTTTTTCTTGTTTGCTCAATCCCTCCATCTCCTAAGCTTCCCCCACACTAGGTGTCATCTGCTCTCCATCTATGATTCTGTGTCTATTTTGCTTGTTAGTTCAGTTCATTCACTAGATTTCACATATGAGTGAAAGTATATGGTATTTGTCTTTCTCTGACTGGCTTATTTCACTCAGCATAATGTTCCCCAGGTCCATCCATACTGTTGCACAGGGTAAAATTTTCTTCTTTTTTATGGCCAAGTAAAATGCTATATATGTAAATGTCCCATAGTTGTTTTATACACTCATCTATTGATGGGCACTTGAGCTGGTTCCATAACTTGGCAATTATAAATAATGCTGCAATAATAAATAAAATGAAGGATAAAAAATGCATGATAACATCAACCAATACAGAAAAATTTTTTTTACAAAATTCAGCACCTATTTATGATAAAAACTCTCAGCAGAGTGGGATTAGAGGAAACGTATTTAAACATAATAAAGCCCATATATGTCAAACTCACTGCCTGCATCATACTCCATGGGCAAAGCTACAAGCATTCCCCTTAAGAATTAATTGTGTTTTCACCTCTCATATTCAACATAGTACTGGAATTTGTAGCCACAGCAATCAGACAAGAAAAAGAAATAAAAAGTATTCACATTAGAAAGGAAGGAATAAAACTTTTTATTTTCAAATGACATGATATTGTACATGGAGAACTCAAAAGATTCTACCAAGAAACTACTGGATCTGATTAATGAATTCAGCAAAGTAGCAAGATACAAAATTAATATCCACAAAACAGTTGCATTTTTATATGCCAATAATGAGCTAATAATAGGAAAGGCAAATGAAGAAAACTATCTCATACACAATTGCTTCAAAAAGAATAAAATACCTAGGAATACACCTAGCCAAGGATATAAAATGCCTATACTTCGAAAATTATAGGACACTGAAGAAAGAAATTAAAGAGGATACCTAGCTGTGTTAAGTTTTAAATATAATTTTTATTTTAATGCATTTTTATGTACAGCACCACATAAGAAATTTAAAAACATTAGAAAATATCTAAGGAATTCAGAACTTGGCTTTTTATAGAGACTATTTCTTATAGGACTTACTTTAATCATTTAATCTACTCGAGGAGAGGTATTTTTCTCACTGTTCATCAAGTTGACAAGAAAATATTTCCACAGTCATAGAGCCATTTTCTATAATTTCAAGTGCCATAAATTTAGTCCAAACTTGGAGTAAATTAAAATAATAGTTACAGCAAAAGGAACATTTTCCCCCCAGATGTAGAACTACCATTTTCTAAAAGGTATCCATATCATTTTTTGTATTTTAGGTTAATTGTGTTCAGAATGGTATGAATGTATTACCTATCATAGAAAGTTCATGAAGATGATTTAAAATAACACATCATTTAATTGCTAAACTTCTACAAGCACACTATAAGACACAGTCTTCTTTTATTTTTTGAGTTTATTCTTCTGTGTTATTGAGCTCTGCCAATTCTACTAATGGGTTCTAGTGTTGATCTTTGTGAAATCATGCTTCCTCTGTAAAACCTACTCACAACCTTGGCCTCATTATTAATCCTCCATCCTTTTAGTTTAAGTAGAAGTGCCAGGCATCTCTTTCTCTCTCTCTCGCTGAACCTCAGGCATTTGATATTATAATATCAAAGATAGCTCAACTACTCTAAGATTGTTTTTCCTATAGTTTGCTAAAAATATAGCATTTCTAATGGCATCTGCATGTTAGGTCTGTCCTGCCAGTAGATAGGCAGTAATTCTCCTGGGCCCACACCAAAACTTGTCACAATTTTTACTTTTTTTATTGTGTGCAGTAAAAGGGTTGGTCTAACTAATGAAATCCTCAGGAGAAATGAGTAATAGGATCCAAAAGAGGAAAAGGAGGCAGAACTAAATATTATCTTTAGTTTTTAGGGTAGACTTTTATGAGATTTTTGAGTCCTATCCAAATTCAATTTCCCAAAGCAATGATTTTAGGTAGACATACTTGAAATTTTAAGACAGAAACACTCTGCCTTGACTGGCATGGTTCAGTGGGTTGGGCATCATCTGATGGACCAAAAGGTCAGCAGTTCAATTCCCAGTCAGAACACATGCCTGGGGTTTCTCCCATGTCCCCAGCTGGGGGAGTACCAGAGGCAACCAATCAATGTTTCTCTCACACATTGACGTTTGTCTCCCTCCCTTTCTCCCTCTGAAAGGAGGAAGGCCCTCTCTCTAAAAACAAAAAAATAACTTTTTTGAAATAATTTTTTATTTAATTCTTGTTCAAGTACAGCTTTCTGTCTTATATTCCCAACCCTGCCCACCCCCCGCCCCATGCTCCCTGCCTCCGTCCCCTTTCCGCCCCCTCACCCTTAGTTATTGTCCATGTGTCCTTTCTACTTGTTCATGTGAGTCCATCCCTTTTTCCCCTATGATTCTCTCCCCTCTCCCCTCTGGACCCTGTGAGCCTGTTCCGTATCTGAGTGTCATTGGTCATATTTTGCTTGCTTGTTTGTTTTGTTTAGATTCCTGATAACGGTGAGATCATATGGTATTTGTCTTTCACCACCTGGTTTATTTCACTCAGTATAATGCTTTCCAGTTCCATCCAGGATGTTGCAAAGGGTAGGAGTTCCTTCTTTCTTTCTGCAGCATAGAATTCCATTGTATAAATGTACCATAGTTTTTTGATCCAGTCATTTACTGATGGGCATCTACGTTGCTTCCAACTCTTGGCTATCGTGAATTGTCCTGCAATGAACATCAGGTTGCATAGGTTCTTTTGGATTGGTGTTTCAGGGTTCTTAGGATATACTCCTAATAGTGGAATTGCTGGGTCAAAAGGCACGTCCATTTTTAGTTTTCTTAGAAAATTCCATACTGTTTTCCATAGTGGTTGTACCAGTCTGCAATCCCACCAAAAGTGAACTAGGGTCCAGTTTTCCCACAACCTCTCCAGCACTTGTTGTTTGTTTCTTTGTTTATGATAGCCATTGTGACTGTTTTAAAGTGGTATCTCATTGTGGTTTTAATTTGCATCTCTCGGATAGCTAGCGATATCGAGCATTTTTTCATGTGTCTCTGGATCCTCTGTATGTCCTCCTTGGAGAAACGCCTGTTTAAGTCCTCTGCCCATTTTTTAATCAGGTTGCTTGTCTTCTTTGAGTGGAGTCGAGTGAGTTCTTTGTATATTTTGGAGATTAAACCCTTACCTGAGGTATCATTGGCAAATATGTTTTCCCAAGCTGTTGCTTCTCTTTTTATCTTGATACTTTTATCCTTAGCCATGCAGAAGCTTTTAAATTTGATGAGATCCCATTTGTTTATTCTTTCCTTTATATCCCTTGCTCTAGGGGACGTGTCAGTAAAAAAATTGCTGCATGGAATATCTGAGATTTTCTTGCCAATGCTTTCCTCTAGGGCTTTAATGGTTTCACAGCTTATATTTAAGTCTCTTATCCACCTTGAATTTATTTTGGTGTATGGTGTAAGTTGGTGCTCGAGTTTCATTTTTTTACATGTAGCTGTCCAGTTCTCCCAACACCATTTGTTGAAAAGGCTGTCTTTACTCCACTTTATGTTATTACCCCCTTTGTCAAATATTAATTGACTGTAGAGAGTTGGGTTTATTTCTGGGCTCTCTGTTCTATTCCATTGGTCTATGTGCCTGTTTTTGTGCCAGTACCATGCTGTTTTGATTACAGTGGCCTTGTAATACAGTTTGGTATCAGGTATTGTGATCCCTCCTACTTTGTTCTTCTTTCTCAACATTGCAGCTGCTATTCGGGGTCTTTTATGGTTCCATATAAATTTTTGAAGTGTTTCTTCTATGTCTGTGAAATATGTCATTGGTATTTTAATAGGTATTGCATTGAATCGGTAAATTGCTTTGGGTAATATGGACATTTTGATGATGTTAATTCTTCCAATCCATGAACACGGTATATGTTTCCATTTACTTGTGTCTTCCTTGATTTCTTTCTTCACTGTTGTGTAGTTTTCTGCATACAGGTCTTTTACCTCCTTAGGTTTATTCCCAGATATTTTATTTTTGTTTCTGCTATATGGAATGGGATTTTTTTCCTGATTCCTGCTTCTGCTGCTTCATTCTTGATATACAAAAATGCCTTTGATTTCTGGATTTTCACTTTGTATCCCGCTGTTTTGCCAAATTCATTTATTAGTTTGAGCAGTTTTTTGGTAGAGGCTATAGGGTTTTCCATATACACTATCATGTCATCTGCAAACAATGCCAGTTTTTTTCCTCCTTTCCCATTTGGATGCCTTTTATTTCCTTTTCTTGTCTGATTGCTGTGGCTAGAACTTCCAATACTATATTGAATAGAAGTGGTGAAATTGGACCACCTTGTCTTGTTCCCGATCTTAGTGGAAAAGCTTTTAGTTTTTTGCCCATTGAGTATGATGTTGGCTGTAAGTCTTTCATATATGGCTTTTATTATATTGAGGAATGCTCCCTCTATTCCCATTTTTCTGAGTACCTTTATCATAAATGGGTGTTGAACCTTATCAAAAGCTTTTTCCACATCTATTGATATGACCATATGGTTTTTGTCTTTGCTTTTGTTTATGGGGTGTATTACATTTACTGATTTGCGAACATTGAACCATCCTTGCATCCCTGGGATGAATCCCACTTGGTCATGGTGTATGATCTTTTTGATGTATTGTTGGATGCGATTAGCCAATATTTTACTGAGGATTTTAGCATCTATGTTCATCAGTGATATTGGCCTGTAATTTTCTTTCTTTGTTGTGTGTCTATCTGGTTTTGGAATTAGGGTGATGCTGGCTTCATAAAAAGAGTTGGGGAGTTTTCCCTCATTTTGGATTTTTTGGAATAGTCTGTGAAAAAAAGGGGTTAGCTCTTCCTTAAAAGCTTTGTAGAATTCTCCTGTGAAACCATCTGGTCCAGGGTTTTTGTGTGATGGGAGTTTTTTGGTTACTTCTTCAATTTCATTTGCTGTTATTGTCCTGTTCAGGTTTTCTGTTTCTTTTTCGTTCAGTTTTGGAACATCATATTTTTCTAGAAATTTGTCCATTTCACCTAGGTTTTCAAATTTCTTGGAATACAGTTCCGCATAGTAATTTCTAACAATCATTTCTATTTCTGTGGTATCAGTTGTAATCTCTCCTCTTTAATTTCTGATTGTGTTTATTTGGGTCCTCTCTCTTCTTTTCTTGATGAGCCTACTTAAAGGTTTGTCTCTTTTGTTTATCTTTTCAAAACCCAACTCTTATTCATTGATCCTTAGAATTGTGCTTTTAGTCTCTATGTCATTTAATTCTGCTCTGTACTTGGTCATTTCCTTCCTTGTACTTGCTCTGGGCTGTCTTTGTTGTTGTTCTTCAAGTTCTTGCAGGTGTCGGGTTAGGTTTGTTTGAAATGTTTCTATTTTCTTTAGGTAAGCCTGTATTGCTATGAACTTCCCTCTCAGGACCGCCTTCACTGTGTCCCATAAGTTTTGGGGTTGTTGTGAGTTCATTTCCATTAGTTTCGAGAAGTTTTTTGATTTCCTCCCTAATTTCAATCTCTACCCATTCATTGTTTCGTAGCATACCATTCAATCTCCATGCTTTTGGGTGTTTTGGGTTTTTTCCTGTGGGGTTTGTTTCCAATTTCAGTCCCTTGTGATCAGAGAAGATGCTTGATATGATTTCTATCTTCCTGAAGTTGTTGAGACTGGTTTTGTGTCCTATCATGTCCTCTATCTTTGAAAATGTTCCATGTGCACTTGAAAAGAATGTGTATTTAACTTCTTTGGGATGGATGGCTCTATATATATATCAATGAGGTCCATTTCTTCTACAGTGTCGTTTAATGCTGCTATATCTTTGTTGATATTTTGTTTGGAAGATCGGTCAATTTTTGACAGTGGGGTGTTAAAATCCCCTACTCTAATTGTGTTGCTGTCAATATCTTTCCTGAAGTCCTCTAGAATTTTCTTTATATATTTGGGTGCTCCTGTGTTGGGTGCATATATATTTATGATGTTAATGTCTTATTGGTAGGTTCTTCCCTTGAGTATTATGAAGTGACCCTCTGGGTCTCTCTTTATAGCCTTTTTTTTTGAAGTCTATTTTGTCTGATATGAGGATTGCTACCCCAGCTTTTTTTTCTTGTCTATTTGCTTTGAAAATTTGTTTCCATCCTTTCACTTTTAGTCTGTGGTGGTCTTTTGACCTGAGGTGGGTCTCTTGTAGGCAGCATATGTGTGGGTCATGCTTTCTTAACCATTCAGCTATTCTATGACTCTTAATTGGTGCATTTAATCCATTTACGTTTAAGGTTATTATTGAAAGGTACTTATTCATTGCCATTTATGTACCTGTGTTCCTCTCTGTCTTTCTCTTTTCCTTCCTTTCCTTAAAGCAGTGCTTTTAGTTATTCTTGTAGAGCTGGTTTTGTGGAGGCGTATTCTTTTAGAGTTCTTTTGTCTTGGACGCTCTTTATTTGGCCTTCTATCTTGATTGAGAGCCTTGCTGGATAAAGTAGTCTTGGTTGTAGGCCTCTGTTTCTCATGACTTGGAATATTTCCTGCCATTCTTTTCTTGCTTGGAATGATTCCATTGAGAAGTCATTAGCCCACCTTATTGGGACCCCCTTGTATGTTATTTCCATTTTTTCCCTTGCTGCCTTTTAGATTCTCTCTTTGCCTGGAGTTTTGCCATTTTAATGATGATGTGTCTTGCAGTAGGCCTCTTTGGGTTCCACCTGCCTGGGACTCTCTGCGATTCCTGGATTCATGTGACTTTCTCTCCCCTCATCTTAGGAAAATTTTCCGTTATTACTCTTTCAAGTAGGTTTTCTATCCCTTGTTCTTCTTCTTCCCCTTCTGGTATTCCTATTATTCGGATATTTTTACATTTCATATTGTCTTGCATTTCTCTTAGGCTCTCATTTTTTCTGATTCTCTTTTCCATTACCTCGTCCGTCTGGGAGATTCTTTCCACCCTGTCTTCGAGCTTGCTTATGAGGTCCTCCGCCTCATCAATCCTACTCTTCATACCGTCTTCTGTGTTCTTCAGTTCAGAAATTGTATTTTTTTATTTCCTCTTGGCCTTTGCTGATGGTTTCTATTTCCTTTTTCATGCTGGTATAGTTTGCGGAGAGTTCATTGTAGCTCCCCTGTAGTTTCTGGTAGCTCATTGTAAGCTCTTTGAATTTCCTGATAACCAGTGCTTTGAATTCAATATCTGATACTTGACTTGCCTCTATTTCATCTAACATTCTTTCTAAGACTCCCTCCTTTTCTTTCATTTGGGGATTGTTTCTTTGTTTTCCCGTTGTTTGTGATGATCTTCTTGTTGGCCTCAGCTTCGTAGATTGATCTGTTCTGGTACCCTGAGTTTATGGCGTGAACTTCTGTGGTAGGATACCTGTAAAATTCAGTGGTGCAGTCTCCTGTAGGTATCTTGGTGTTCTCTGCTTCCACTACTTCTCTGGTTGGTGTCCAGTGAGTCAAACCTTTTCTTCTGGTCTCACTAGCTGCAGCAGCCTGAAGGGCTGTTATTGTGGCTCTTCTTGCCCCTCGGTACGCTCAACTGGTCTCGCCCGTACCCCCCAAGATCCAGACTGGCGCTGCTCTCCTGCGTCCTACTGAGAGCGGATTTTCTCCCAGGCTTCCCAGCCCTGGTCTGACATGAGGGTGTGTGCTCTCAGCCAGGCTTTCCTGTTCTCTTAGGCTTGGGTGCGGACCTTCCCCTGTGTTGTGGCTGAACACACAGGGCAACTCACAATTCTCCCAAAACAACAGCAACAGCCTGACTCCCTGTGTTTCCCTGTCTGCACTGGCTCAGTAGGGATGGAGCTGGTGACTGGCTCTCTTCCAGGGGCCCAACCAGCAGCCCGAGACTCCCCGAGTCTGTTTGCCAGCTGCTGCAGGTCCCACGCCACAGGTAAATAAATAACTTTTTAAAAATAAAAAAAAACACCTGGAATAGGGCCTCCTTTTTTCCACTTGTTTTTAAGTCTTTATTCTACACCTACTACTACCATTTTATACATGGCAGGAAAACCCAGTATTAGTGTACTTACAATTCTTTCTTTGTGATCACTATGCCAGTCCTTTCATGCATTTTATTCTTATACAAATAATAAAGCCTATAATATATTGTTATTATTCTTAGAAAGTGAGATTCTACATCATAATAACTGCATACAGTGACACATGATTACTAGACTTATTGTGGTGATCACTTTGTAAAGTATACAAATGCTAAATCACTATGTTGTACTCATAACATTATATAATACCATGTGTCATTTATAATTAAAATTAATTTTTAAGGTAAACATACACAATTTTTTAAAAAGTGAGATTTTATATTCAAGCTTGTGGAAACACATAACAGCTCTTTATCTCAAGACTTCATCTTTGGCCCATTAATACACGACCCGGAGGATATTCTAAGTTTTCATAGGAAATGTTCACAGATTCTGAATATGGGTGAGGAGAAGGATGAATGCTGGAGTGAAAAACTTGTGCTCTTGCATTCAAGTGTTAAATAAGCAATAAAGCCACAGGGGTGTGTTCAGATTGTGAAATTCTTTTTACTATTCATTTATAAATTGTGAATAGTTTTGTTTGTATTCCATAGTTAAGTGAAAAGTCCCAAATTTTAAAAATATATTTGGAAAATTTCAAAGTGATAAAAGAGAGAGGACATTTTTATTTTTACCAGCTGAGGTTTCAAACTTAGCAATTTATGATGACGTATCATAACAACTTGTAAATTAAGTTATTGCATAGGTTTGTTTAAAGGCAAACTCATTTTACAAAAAAAATTTCATATAAGATTATGGAACAAAATTGGTTCAAACTCAGACTGAATAAAGCACCACATGATGAAGCAAGCAGGAAACTGGGAATTAGATATCAAGATAAACTAAATTAATTATCTGAGACAGTAATAAACCTTGAAGATATAATGCAGTGAAGCCCAAAGTCAAGGGGAATTAGTAGAGGGAAGTTAAAAAGAGCAGGGGAGGATTGTGGTCAGGTTGTCCAGTTACACTATCGTCCTGATACGCCAAGGTTGCACATTTGATCCCCAGTCAGGTACATACAAGAAGCAACCAAAGAATATATAAATAAGTGGAACAACAAATCGATGTTTCTCTCTCTCTCCTCTTTCCTCTGTCTCTCTAAAATTAATGAAAACAAAAAATAATTTTAAAAAGCAGGTATAAAGTCAAATTCAGTATAAAATTCAAAACTATCAGCATCCTTTATAGTTGTTATGAGTGGAAAAGAAAAAGACATTATTGGTGAGAAACACGTGTCTTTAGTCACTGACTTTGAAGTCAGTGCAATATAGATAAGTTGCAGAGGGAAGATACTTGCATTTTAATTACTGGTTTATTGGACCAGGTATTAATATGAGTAGATAATCTGTCACAATACCTGTAATTTATTAATCTTATGTACTAAGTGCTGAGCTAATAAGCATCTTCTTATTTAATCTTGTCAATGCTTCTGTGAGACAAGATATATTTTTTCACATTTTTATTGTCATTCAAGTACAGTTGTCTCCATTTTCCTGCCACCCCCACCCCAACCATCCCCACTTCCCACCCTTGATCCTACTCACTTTTGGTTTTGTGCACGTGTCCTTTATATATTTTCCTGAAAGCCCTTCCTGCCCTCATTATCCCTTCCTACTTCCTCTCTGGGTACTGTCAGTTTGTTTTTAATTTCCATGTCTCTGGTTATATTTTGCTTGCTGGTTTTGTTGACTGGGTTCCACTTACAGGTGAGATCATATGGTATTTGTCTTTCACTGCCTGGCTCATTTCTCTTAGCATAATACTCTCCAGTTCCATCCTCACTGTTGTGAAGGGCGGGAGCTCCTTCTTTCTCTCTGCTCTGTAGTATTCCATTGTGTAAATCCACCATAGTTTTCTGATACACTCATTTACTGATGGGCAATTAGGTTGCTTCCAGCACTTGGCTATTATAAATTGTGCTATAAGACGATGCATATTATTTCCATATTGTACAAGAATGTGCATAGATGTATAATAGGCAGCCCAATGAAGGAAACACTGGGCTATTGATCCTAGTATTGAAAATTTTTTAAAAAGGAGATGAAGGAGTAGAAGCCAACCAAAGGTCAGGAACTGAGAGACAAGAAGTGACAGAAGGAAAAGAGAATGTGTCCATGGACATGTGTGGACACATACTGGTCTTGGCTCAGTAACTGTCCAGTTCAGGTTATTGCATTCACATTCCCCACGGCCTTTTTTGTGTGTCGAGGTGAAGGAGTAAAAGAGCTGAGGTACAGGAAAAAGATCTGTAAGAACCGTAGAGCAAAACCGTGGTGTGAAACACACTTCCTCCTTCTACCATTTTATATCATTTCTGAAGAAAATTGATACAACAAGTCCAGGAAGCACAGAGAGTCCCAAGCAAGATGGATGCAAAGAGACCCACTCCAAGACATATAAAATTAAAGAGAAAATCTTAAAAACAGCAAGAGAAAAAGAAAAGTTTGTTACCTACAGGGGAATTCCCATAAGACTGTCAGCTGATTTTTCAGAACAAACTTTGCAGGCTTGCCCTAGCTAGTGTGGCTCATTGGATTGAGCACCAGCCTGTAAACCAAATGGTCTCTGGTTCAATTCGCAGTCAGAGCACATGCTGAAGTTACAGGCCAGGTCCCCAGCTCTGAGTGTGCTAAAGGCAACCTTATATTGATGTTTTCTCTTTCTCCCTCCCCTCCCCTCTCTCTAAAAATAAATAAATAAATAAATAAATAAATAAATAAATAAAATCTGAAAAAAACCTTTGCAGGCTAGAAAGAATTGACAAGAAACATTCAAAGTTATGAAAAGCAGGGACCTACAACCAAGATTGCTCTACCCAGCAAAGCTATCATTTAGAATTGAGGAGCAGATAAAGAGCTTCCTACACAAGAAAAATCTAAAGGAGTTCATCATTGCCAAACCATTATTATATAAATGTTAAAGGGGCTTATTTGAGAAAAAGAAGAATATCAAAGCTATGAACAATAAAATGGCAATAAATAAATTAATATATATATATATGTGTGTGTGTGTGTGTGTGTGTGTATATATATATATCAACAATTGACTGTAAAAAACTAAGCAAGCAAGAAGAACAGAGACAGAATCATGGACATGGAGATCATTTTGATAGCTGTCAGATCAGAAGGGGTGTGGGGGAATGGGTGAGGAAGTGAGGGGATTAGGTAGTACAAATAGGTAGTTACAGAATAACCATGGGGATGTAAACTGCAGTATAGGGAATGGAGTAGCCAAAGAACTTATGGCATGACACATGGACATGAAAAAAAGGTGTGGAGATTGTCTGAGGGAGTGGGCGGTACTGGGAAAAAGAAAGCAAAGGGGGGAAATTGGGAACAAATGTAAGAGCATAATCAATAAAATATAATTTAAAAAAGAAGTATCAGACTCAGGGAATATACACAAGAAAATGGCCTCCAATTTTACAGATTTTTAATATCACAATAAGTGCTGAATGTGCATTTTAAAATTACTATTAAAATATTATGCTCAAATAATCTCAAAATCAGTAGAATGCTTTCTACTATTTAGATAAAAAAGCACAGTAAACTGGTTTAAAGATAATTTGAAAAATGATTTTCCTTAAAGCTCTTAAGTGCCCTTTATCTAACAAGCTTTTGTTTCTGTAAGAGGATGGTTATGGCAATGTTTTCTATTGTGGGCCATTGGGAAATATACTGACGGCATATATCTGAAAAATAAATTACATGCCATTTTTGGGGTAGCTCTCACTTTTGGACATTTAAAACTAAATGAATAAAGAACCAAATTGACAGTAACCAGAGGGGAGGGAAGGGGCAGATAACAGGGGAAAGAAGTGGAAGAATCATCAAGGAACAGGTATAGAGGACCTGTGGACAAAGCCAAAGCGAGGGAAAGAGTGAGGGTGGGAAGTGGGGGTGGGTAGGGTAGGGGAAAATGGTGGTGGGAAAATGGAGACAACTGTACTTTAACAACAATAAAACAATAAAAATAAAATAAAAATTAGTTCAGAATTAAAAAGCTAAATGAGCATTTCCAAGTTAAGTTCTACATTGGTCAATTTAAAATATGATTTTTTTTTACTTTTCTTTAAGGCATGGTCAGAGCATTTGTCATCCCTTATAGTCATCATGTATACAAAAGTAAAATACATTAGTGGTGAGAAACATGTGTATACTGGCTGACTAGAAAGACAGAATGCAATCTGGATGAGTTATAGAGAAAAGATATATAAAGAGAGAGAAGGTAAGGGAAAGCTGTGTGTCAGCTCTCTGCACTGCACTTTTGGCAGTTTTGCTATGATTTGATGGTTTTGAAATTCAAGAGCTAAACACTTAAAAACCTCTATTAGATTTTATGGATAAATATAATGTGAATGAGTTTTCAATCATCTGAGAGATATTGCAACATATTATTGATTTTTTATTCACCAGAAGCTAAGTCTTAAAATCCCAATAATACTTAAAATGTGGGTGTATGCATGTTGCAAAATAACTCTGTATAAATTACCCTGCTTGGTCATGTAGGCATCTGTGTGATGTAGCCACTTGTAAGCCTGGTTTTAGAGAGGATGGAATTAAAGTTCTAAAATACATTGTCATTTTTATCAGCATCTCCATGATTAATCACCAAAGAACTGGAACTAGTACTGAGGGTAGCATTCTGCAAAATTCTGTGCTATTATCTCTACCCTTTCACCTGTCTTGAAACAATGTTGGAAGCATGAAGACAATCTGAATTTTTAAAAGTTTGGTAATTGTTTTAAATACAGAATTACACTAATGTAAACAGTCATTGTGAGATCCTACTATGGACCAACCTGTGGCTGAGCACTCTGCATCCTTTGCTTCCTATCTTCACTATATTTCTGCAAAGGACTCTGATAATCATCTCTAATTTACAGATGAGGGCAATATCTTAGGCAATTGATTCATGGACCAATTTTAAGAATATTTCTGGCTTCAGTCAACTCTGAGGAAACTTCAAGCATGAAATATCAATTTCATGTAAATAAATTAATCATTTTACAGGCTAACTTGTCCATGGGCAAGTCTTAGAGGTTCTGGTTTGAGGACATGTGAACTAAATCCACTGTCACCACTCACTTTGGGAAGGAACTCCCAAGGCACTGTTTTAAAATACCTACATTGTGGTTCATCATGATGAAGGTGGACACCTTTGCATGGCCAGTTAGGAACTCTTTATTTTTAGGTCTGAGGTAAAGGGAGTCTGACATTTGCATACTCAGAAATTCCTACATATCCTTGGATTAATGCTCAGAAGAAGCTAGGTAGATAGAAAGTTAATAGAGGTTAACTGTCAAGGACAAATTCTGAAAGTCTGAACAAATCTCTCAGTCTCAGCACAGCATCACACACAAACTTCAAACAACACTAATTTATTGTAGTCTTATCTCACAAAAGAAATAGGTGGCTCTTGAATATCAATTAGAAGAAAGTGCTATTGGTTTTATTTGCCTAGAGTGATTTTATCCTATTAACAATTGAACTTGTGAACACTCCATTTATGGGGTATTCACTGTTATAAGAAAAGCTTCTGGTTCATTAGCCTTTGTAAAGTTGGAAGTTCAGATAGAATCTTAAATTTACAGAGGATTTTAAAACCCCAAATGATAATGAAATTAGTTTAGCCTACAGTGCTATATGCCACCATTACTATGCAGGGGAGACATTTCCAAGATGGATACTTGACTACTAACAAGTTAATATCTTATATTAATACCTCAAGCACAATTAATAACCCCACTGGCAGCAAGTTTCTTTTGTTGTATACTTGGTACACATTTTATTTTACTTTATTTTATTTTATTTTATTTTATTTTTATTGTTGTCCAAATACAGTTGTCTGCATTTCCCCCCCACACTACTCCCTTCACCCCAGACAACCCCATCTCCCTCCCCTGATCCCACCCTACTTGGTTTTGTCCATGTGTCCTTTATAGTTGTTCCTGAAAACCCTTCCCCCTTTCCCCTCATTATCCCCTCCCCTCTGGTGACTGTCATTTTCTTCTTAATTTCAATATACTTGGCACACATTTTAGTTTAAGCAAATGCCATTTGAATGTTTTAGATATCCTATTTGCTTTTGAATGACATGACTTTCCTTTACTTTAGAAATGATGGTTTCTTTTACTCCCTCTTAATGTCTTTGATCACGGTCATAATGTATGTCAGCTCAAAATGTGGTGTCAGGGGTTGACAAATCCCGTGCAGAATAATGCCTATCAATGAGGCTTAAAAATGATTTTCAAAAGTCTACATTCTGCCCTACCACTAATTTTTGAACTGATATCTTTTGAGTTTGGTTTGTTTTCTAGAATTATTTTTGAGAATGAATAAATAGCACACAGAGGAGTTAATATGGACCTTGCCATTAGGCAGGCATCTAACAAATGTTTGCTGAATGAAATGTTTATTAACTGGCATTACTCTTGCCCTGACTGGTGTGACTCAGTGGGTTGGCACATTGTCCCCTCAACCAGAAGATCACCAGTTAGATTCCTGTTCAAGGCACATGCTTAGATTGTGGGTTAGATCCCATTTAGGGGTGCATACAAGAAGCAACCGATCCATGTTTCTCTCACATCAATGTTTCTCTTCATCTCTCTTCTCCTTTCTTCTCTTTCTAAAATCAATGAGTTTGTTCTCAAGTGAGGGTTAACAAATTTTTAATAGCGTCACTTTTTGCTACATTCTCTTTTTTATTTAATTATTATTCAAGTACAGTTTTCTGTCTTTTACTCCCATCCCAGCCCACCCCCCGTGCTCCCTGCCTCCTTCCCATTTCCACCCCCCTTAGTTGTTGTCCATGTGTCCTTTATACTAGTTCCTATAATAGCATCACTTTTAAGCATGTTACTTTATATTAAATCCTCATATTAAAATTATGAAGAAAAATCCAATGACGATGGGACTCAACACAGAGGACTGTCAGTAAACTGGGGCAGGATGCAGAACAGGAAGTATGTAAGCCCTGAGATTATGAGTATCTACTAGAATGAAGCTTCAAAAAAGAGGGAGCCTTGGCTGACTTTCTCCTTAAAGATATCCAGTGTCATGAATAGTTGGTGGCAACCTACAATGTGTTCAGTAAATATTTTTGGTATAACAGAAGGTAAAATTCATTCACATCAAAGTTTTGCACACATGTGTGGTGGCACTAAGGGTGTAATACACTAAGAGATTGACAAATATAGAAAGGGCCAAACACTCAGCAGAAAATAAGGGTCTAAAGAAAAACTAGGAAAGACAGAAATGCATCATACTCGTAAGTGCAAAAAAAATGGTGAGTAGTGAGATAACGCAAGCAAGATTTTCCTCTTACTTTCTCCTTAGGGCTGAGGTGGCAATCCTGTGTATAGACAGTATTTGCCAGCTGTAGTGTGGAGAACTTTTGTTCATTATCTCATTGAATTCTAACAATTATGAAATTATGTATATTATCATCCATATGTTAGAGAGGAGAAAAACAAAGAACTGAAGTTCACACAGCTAGTAAGGGACAGGGCTGGGGTAGTTTTCAGAGGTATGAGGATATTGAACACAGAGCTAGGGCTAAGAGATACTTGTGTATCTAAATAAGTGTGTGGGATGGTGACTCTGAGTCCAGTGTAGTATGAAAGGCAGACCCTTGAACTTCAGATGATGTTTTGACTCTAGGGGCATAGAGACACCCTGAGTACTCACAGTGCAGAGAGGTAAAGGTCTTGAAAAGATTGTCATTTGAGGAAGCCAAGGTCACAAGGAGAGTTTTAGCTTTCATATATCAATACTCTCTTCCTATTGGCTATACATTATTTTCCATAATTAAATGTTTTAAATGTACCTCTAAAAATGCTCACTTAGGGATGGTAGGTAAAAATGCTCATCTTTGGGGTGGCAGGTTAGGGTACAACACACACAAAAAGAAGGAAATCAGACAAGCATTCCTAACAAACACCTGAGTACTAAGCAATTTGCATACTTTATTTAATCCTCAAAGATAAAAACTAAAAAGAAATATTCAACTAAAAACTTATAAAATAATAATTATTAGCAACATTAAGAGTTGAGATTTATTTTGTCTCATAAAGTTTAAGATATTCTTTATAGATCAAATAGTTAGTAGATAGCAGAACCAGAATTGCCTTCTGAGAAATTAATATAATAATAGGAGTATATCCTAAGAACCCTGAAACACCAATCCAAAAGAACCTATGCACCCCGATGTTCATAGCAGCACAATCTGCAATAGCGAATGGTTGGAAGCAACCTAAATGCCCATCGGTAAATGACTGGATCAAAAACCTATGGAACATTTACACAATGGAATTCTATGCTGCAGAAAGGAAGAAGGAACTACTACCCTGTGCAACATCATGGATGGAACTGTTAAGCATTATGCTGAGTGAAATAAGCCAGGCGGTGAAAGACAAATACCATATGATCTCACCGTTAACAGGAAGCTAAACAACAAAACAAACAAGCAAGCAAAATATGACCAATGACACTCAAATACGGAACAGGCTGACAGGGTCCAGAGGGGAGAGGGGAGAGAATAACAGGGGAAAAGGGGATGGACTCACATGAAGTATAAAGGACACATGGACAACAACTAAGATGGGGGGCGGAAATGGGAGGGAGGTGAGGAGCACTGGGGGGACAGGGCTGGGAATATAAGGCAGAAAACTGTACTTGAACAAGAATTAAATAAAAATAATAATAATAAATAACAATGAGTTTGTATTAGGCTGGGTGATCATCTAAATTTTTTATGACATTGTTAATTAACTACCACATCTTCAAGGGATAATATTCTTTTTCTGTATATCGAATTCTCCTTCTGAAGCAATGTGTTTCTGAAGCTTCACTTCTGGTCTCACTTGATATCCACTTTTTCCCAGTAACAATTTTTTTTAAATGCCAGAGCCTTATCTGTGTTTAGTATTTTGTCATTTGGTATTAAACTTCCACTCTTTGTAGTGATTTTGTCTATGCTTTATCTAAGCTCTATGTGCCCTTCTACAAGTTTTCTATGGAGTTCCTTAAATATTTCCTCCCTAACACCCACACCATTGACTTGCAATACCTAGCAATGGAAAATTTTTAAAAGATTTTATTTATTTATCTTTAGAGGGGAAGGGAAGGAGAGAGGGAGAGAAATATCAATATATGGTTGCCTCTCATGCATCTGCTGCCGGGAACTGGGAACCGGGAACTGGCCTGCAACCCAAGCATGTGCCCTGACTGGGAATCGAACTGCGGTTGTGTGGTTCACAGGCCCGTGCTCAATCCACTGAGCTACACCAGCCAGGGAGCAATGGAAGTTTTGTTGGACTTTATTTTATTATTCTACCTGGAAGTAAACTGTAACACATGGTATTGTCTGCCTTTAAATAATGCTGAAGGTATACATTATGGATAGTTTTACTTATCTTCAAATATATAGAATCTGGCACAAATAATGCCCCTCTTTATTACAAAAATTTTTATCACAAACATATAAGTATGTAATTCTGTAAAATAACAATATCATACTCAAGCACACACCATATGCTATTTTAGGTGAAATGTTCAAACTAAAACTATATATTATTACACTCATATTATTACCCTATCAACCACACTCAAACAGGCTTTACTTCTGGTGGACACTGTGTGTGTGTGTGTGTGTGTGTGTGTGTACAAAAAAACTCTGGAGGGTGGGACCCTTGTAGCACAGGCTTCCCCCAATTAAGTGGTTGTTCTAGGAACACATCTTTATCAGTGTACCAGCTGGCATTGTTGTGACAGGCTATACTCAGCTTCAGTGAATCTTTTCTGAAAACTCAATGCATTTGCCCATTTCATGATGGTTGATTTACAAGTGTGCCTGCCCACACCATGCTGAGTGTTCATTAGCTTTTACCAAAAACAGCATGGCCCCCATGCCCCACCCTCCCGAGTCACCTGATCTCTCCCAGAGTGACTATTTTTTGGTTTCCCAGATGAGAACAACTCTCAAAGGGAAACATTTTGCTGATGTGGAAGAGGTGAAACACAAAATGGCAGAGGCACTAAAAGGCACCAATATTGATGAGTTCAAAAACTGTTCTGAGCAGTGGAAAATGACTTCTTGATGTATGTATTGTATCAAATGGAGAGTACTTTGAAAGTGACTGAAGTTTAAACTTGTAAGAATAAATTCACAATTTTTATAAATAAATTTCATTTTGGGGGGTTCCACCTAGACACACATACATACACACATCTTTAGATTGTTTTGGTTTTGTTTTGTGTGAAGGACGTGTGAGGAGAATAAGTATCATGTGATTGCCATTAAACTCTAAACACATATACCACATCTCAACAGTTTTCTACTGACTCCCAAAGCCAAACTTTCTATTTATACTCCAAACCTGTTCTTCATACCACATTCACCATCTCCATACATGGATTTCTATTCTTCAAGTTATTCAGGCCAAAAAGATATAGGGAAATCTTTGACTATACTTTTCTCTCAAAGCCAATCTATAAAATCAAACCTATAATATATAGATAGCAGCAAACCACATTTTTTCTGCCAAATCCACTATTGCCACCCCAATCCAAGCCATCAACGATAGCTTGAAACTCTCGTTTCCTGGTTTTGCTCCACCCAAGTAGAATTATCAAATAGACAAATAGAGCCTTACTAAAAATTTATTAGAGCATGACATAACTTAGAATAAAATTTAAATTGTCTGCTATGCTTAATACAGATCTATTCCCGATCAATATCCCTTAAACTTTTAGCAGCCTTTCATTTGCCTATGTGCTCCAACCACACAAATTTTAGTACTATACATATAATAGAATATTGTCCAGACTTTAAAAAGAAGGGAATTTGTAATGTGTGGCAATATAATGGATGTCGAGGACATTATCCTAAATGAAATAAACCTGACACAGGAAGAGAATATTGCATGACCCTACCTATATGAGTTATGTAAAATAACCAAATTCACAAAAGCAGTTACAAGAATGATGGTTACCAGAGGCTAAAGGAGGAGAAATGGGTAGTTACTAATCAACAGGCATAAAGCTTAGGTTAAATAAGTTGAATTAGTTCTAGAATCTGATGTACAATGTTGTACCTATAGTCAACAATATTTTATTATACACTTAAACATTATTAGGAGGGTATATCTCATGTTAAGTATTCTCAGCAATAAAATAAAAATTAATAAAAAAGAAAAATATAAAGATATATATCACTAATATAGAGAATGAAATATGAGGAGTTACTACAGACCTTGCAAACACCAAAAAGATAATAATATTTCAGTTTCTATTTCAGTGTCTTTGGTTATATTTCAACAGGGGGACAGCCACCAGAGGGGAGAGGGGAGGGAATTTCAGGGGAAATAGGGGAAGGATTTAGAGAAACAAATATCAAGGATACATGGACAACAACTAAGGGTGGAAATGGGAGGGAGGGGGGAGCACGGGGGGTGGGATGGGATGGGAGTAATAGAGAGAAAACTGTACTTGAAAAAAAAGATAATAATAGAATACAACAAACAACTCTGTACATATAAACTTGACAATTTATATGATAGAGACCAATTAATCAAAATGTAAAAACTACCATACCACACTGAATCTGAAATAGATCATTTGAATATGCTTATAACTATTAAGGGAATTGAATTGTTAATTTAAAAAACTTCTTTAACAAAAATGTCTCCACATCCAGATGGTTTCACCGAAGAACATAACCAAATGTTTAAAGAAGAATTTACACCAATTTTACCCTAGCTCCACCAGATAAAAAATAGTTGATAATACTTTGAACTCACTTTAAGCCGGTACTACCCTAATATCAAAAACAGATAAAAACAAAAAAGGAAAAATATAGATCACCATTTATTGTGAATATAGATGAAAAATATGATTAACAAAATATTAATGAGTAACAATTTTGCAATATATAAAAGTATTTTACAGCATTCTAGGAGTGCAATGCTATATAAATATTCAAAAATCAATCGATATAAGCCACCACATTAATAGAAAAAATAAGAAAAAAATCACATGATTTTTGTGACACAGACAAAATGTGATAAAATTCAACACCCATTTAGACTAAAAAGTCTTAGAAAACTAGGAAGAGAGCCAAATTTTCTCAACTTGTTGAATAGTATCTACAAAATCAGTTACAAGCAACATACTAATTAATTATATCTAACACAAGAGACAAGCAGGACAATTCATAAACAGGTTGAAAATATGTACTTCAATATTGTGATTCTATAAAATATGAAACTTTTATGAGAAAAAGACTACTGGGATATTATCAGATCTGAATCAGTTTCACAGGCCACACTGAGGGATGCTGTTCAAAAATTTCAAAATTAATATAGATGAGCAAAATATCTCTAGTGTGAGTTCTCAATTCATTAAAAGTGTCTCTCAAGATCAACTTCCATAAGATTTACAAATGATAGTCATAACACAATTAACAATTAACAATGAACTGTTCTGTGTTTATAAAGCAATACCACAATAAAATTTGTTTTAATAGACAAAATATTAGAGAAACTGTATAAAAATGTTTATGAACTTTTAAGAAAACAAGTCTTCAAATTGCGGAGAAGTTATATTTACATATGTGTTAGATGCCTGATTTCCATTAATAAGAATGTAGTGTTTTATTGCAACTAAACTTTCTAATGTCACTACTGAGATTTCATTTCTTGGGAAAAAAGCTAAAACCTATTTTCTCCAAAGTTGCAACCCTGATGGAAAATCAACATACAAACACAATAACAATAATGTCAGGAAAGTTTTTCATCTGAGAGAACCAGTGGGGGAGAAAACTATGCTTCTGGCTATCAGCATATTGAGTTAAGCAGTGGACCATGATACAGAATAACAACCATCTACTGCACACTAAACATGCAGCTCAGGAATTGTCACACATTGGAAATTCCCAGTGGGTCTATTAGATGTTAGAGGAAAACTTAACAAGCAGTAAATTTCCTAAATGGGTATGTGTCAGTTGTACAGTGCAGAAATGCCAATATATTTTGCACAAGATTGTAACCAGCCTTCAACTCCATTGTGTGTGATATTTGCCACAGAGAAATCTTCTTGGCACACTGAATGCCCTTGCAGAAAATAGGCCTTCAGAGACTTCTGTCATTGCATCTAGATTGTTCTGAGTAGGAGAAGGGATTTTTTATGCTCTCAACTCATCTTGGGTTTGGCCCCCTTAATCGATACTGTTAATGCCCTATCACTTACCCTTGGCAGTCAACTCGACGTTCCAAAGTCTGCTGACTACAAACACTTGCGAATCTCTTTAGAAGGCTCTCTGTTTTGGAGCTTGGTGGGCAGTTTGATTTGCAAGAGAGTTCGTACTCCAAGAAACAGCTCTCAACCAAAGATGGGCAGGACAAATGTCTCTCGTGGGACTAAACTCCAACTTTTTGAAGCAGTTTCTACCTTATTGAAGAACTGTTAAGGACTTCCTCCCTTCCTTGTCTCACATCCCTATCCCCTAAAATGTTTCTCCAGGTCAACTTCTAAATAAAATACTTATCACAAGTTCTGCTACTTTGTAACACCAAACCAAAACAGGCTTTCACTGAGGAATTTTTAAACCTCATAAATTGAAAGAAATCTATCTCTGGGTTACCAGGTCCAAAGTAAATCATATACACATTATTTGTAAATTAAATTATTTTTCAATGAATATGAATTGTGACTTTGAAGGTAAAAAGATCTCATAAAATGAGTATGTAGTTTAAAAGACATTTTGGAGGAGAAAGTTTTGCCTATTTTGGTCTTCTGGTAATATGGAGGTTATGTCTTGTTAGATGCATTATATATTCATTATGCAAAAAAACACAGGAATTTTGAGGGGCCAGATGAACTATTTTCTTGTCTCTTGCCTCTTTACTCCTTGAGTCACTATTCTACCTTACTCATCAATAGATACCCAGAAAAGAGCAGGATCATTAGCAACCAGCATTTCTTAAGCCTTGGAGGTAACCTATGAATGACTCATATTGAGATGTTGGGAGCAACATATTCAGAAAATGGGGATAGGCAAGAACAAAAATAAATATAGACTTGCATTAGAGAATTAAGGATGACAACATTCCCAATGTTTACATTTGCCAGGTTTTGCTAACATACCACTTCCTCTCCACTCATCACCGTTGCCACTCATGTCTTTCAGGTCTGGGTTGGTGCTTAGAGAGGCTAAATTCTGTATGTGGTTTTTCCATGATTATGTATTTAATCTTCCTCAAAGTTGTCTCCAGCACCCCCTGGTAATCAGGCATTTTCAGGCAAAATTGCAAAAGAAGATAAATTTGTGCAGGAATCCATCACCTCACTTTCCATATCTTTGACAGTTCATGATTGTCTCATTCCAGTGTAGTTTTTTCTTCTTTTCTAGTTTACCCTTATTTAGACCCACACTCAGGAAATACCCTGAATTCAATTACTTAAAATTTATATGCATTAGCCCTCCCAGGACAGAATTCTTTCTAATTCTGGAATGGAAACTTTTGTATCCATTTATATATGTTTTAGACACAATTAAGTAGGCAAGTAATGACTTTAGGAATGGGGAATCTTTCACTTAGAAAACATTGAGCCACAATTGTCTCTTTAGAGTTTCCTAAAGTTATTTCTGAGTAAAATTTATATACCTTTATAGACTGATAGAAAACAAATCTTTCAATTATTGTTCAAAGAATGTAACTGCCTGGTAAACACTATGCATTAATTGAATCATCAGGAATAGAGTGAGATAAATGTGCTATAGTACCTTTAAACTCTGCTTGCATTGGCAATATAATTTCAATCCAAGTCAGAGGTGTGAGAATCAGGGTAGCTAATTGAGGAAATCTCAGTCCAAAGACAGGAGAAGGTGAAGTTCCAGCTCAAACTGGCATGCAAGAAGTAAAAAAGGGTGAATTCTTCCTTCTTTGTTTTGTGTTCCATTCAGGTGTTCAATGGACTGAGGGATTTCCACACACACTGGGGAGGAAAATCTACTGAGTCCACTGTTTCAAATGCTGATCTCATCCAGAAGCAACCTTAAGGATACACCCAGAAATAATGCTTAGTTTGGGTGATATGTGGTGCCTTCAAGTTGACACATAAGATTAATCATCACAAATTCAACCTTTGTCAATTTGGCACCCATTGGCATCTCCTTGAAATATACTAATTTCATAGAAAAGCAATAACGAGATCATAATTCCACCTAACTACCTTGCATAAACCTAACTCTTTCCCAAAAATAAGAGGTAACATCCTTAAGTAATGTTTTATATTTCCCCTTTATACCTCGTAACTTAAGTACGCTAATATAAATTTAGCAATACTGAAATGCTATGATATAAACTCAATACATCTTATCTTACATGATAAAGGGATAGACAGGAAATAAGGCATACATACAAATGTATTTATAGCAAAAGAGGATTAAAGGCATAATAATTACTGTTCTTATTTTTGTAACTGGTCACATTGTCATAGTTGGTATTTATAATTACCTTCTTTCACTTCCCCTGTCTATTCCCTTTACCCTCAGCAAGCACCTCAGCTAGTCACAGCTCTTTGTGGGCTAATTTAGTCTTCACTTCTGAAGGGTTATAGCCACTAGCCCTGCCTGCATTGAGTTATTTTAATATTCCATTGACCTTAATCATAAAGCATGGTGAGACTAAGAGAAACTCTAAGGGATTTCTTGTGTTCCATACATATTCTTCCTTACATCCTTTGTGGAGTAGTAACCCAACTTCCCCTTCAGAATCAATCACCCTAGCCAAAATGATTACTCCATTCTCTGCCTATAAAGTCAGAGGCCTGAGGAGTCCAAAGTAACTGGGTGACAGTCTTGACAGTCTTAACTTCCAGTTCAGTGGAATCATTGTTGTGTCTCCTGATGGATGCATTTATTCCTCTGGAAGTAAGACCTCTAGGCTATTAGTGTGTAAAGTTATGGTGACAGTTAATCAAACATTTTGCTAGTGTGTTATTAGGGGTAATAGAAGATGATGCCACTCTCGTTTCCACCCCTTGACTCTTGGACCTGTGAATCCTAGTTATTGGAGAAGTAGTACCATGTATTGGACACTGATTCAGGGCTTAAACAGCCTTCTAGAGAAGCCTACCCCAGTGCTGCAAAGTATAGTCACTTAGCTGGCACTGTAACAGAATTTTCAAAAGGTCATTTCACCATTCTATGTAGACAGATGCTTCAGGATAGTGGAGAACACGGCCATGCCAGTGAATTCCATGAGCATGGGACCATTGCCACACTTCTGCTGTGAAGGAAATTCCTGATCAGAAGCAATGCTCTGTGGAATATCAGGAGAGTGGGTAAGGCATTCTGTGAGTCCACTAATAGTAGATTTGGCAGATGCATTGCATGTAGGGAAGATAAATTTTTATGTAGAGTGTCTATTCCAGAAAGAATAAAATGTCGTCTCTTCTAGGATGTAAATAGTCCAGTGTGATCAACCTACTACCAGGTAGCTGGCTGATCACCCTGAGGAATGGCTCCATATCTTGGACTCCGTGTTGGTTTCTGCTGTTAGAAGATTGGAAACTCACCAATGGTTATACCCAGGCTGGACTTGGTGAGTGGAAGTCAATGTTGATGAGCCCATATATAACCTCCATCCCTGCCACCATGGCCACTGTGCTCATCAGCCCACTTGGAGATGACAAGTGTGGCCTGGGAAAAGAGGCCAGCTGTATCCACTTAATGCTACCAACTTGATTATTAAAAAACATTCTTTACTCAGATCACCCTCTGGTAAGCATTCACATGGGGCACAGATATCTTTGTGTTATTTTGTGCATTCAGTGAGATCCACATACTTCTTCAAATTGTCACCAATTTTCCAAACATGTTTCTTCCAAGTCCCAGCTAAGCCATTGGCCACAGTCCATTAACCAGTAATGCAGGTTCTCAAATAACATTTTGTTCAATGTTTTGTTATAATGTTGATAAGAAAAAAATTCCTGGCCAGAGCCCCTGTCTTTATGGAGTTTGTACATTCTCCCTATGTCTTTCTGGTACTCAGGTTTTTCTCCCACATTGCAAAGACATGCACATGAAATAAATGACATGTTTCAGTTGTCCAATCTGAATGAGTGTGTGTAGGAGGCAAGGGAATGAGTGCACCCTGAGATGGAAAGGAATCCTCTCCAGGGTGGGTGCCTGCCCTGAGCAGTGGGATAAGTTCTGTCCATCCATGAACCTGAACTGGAATAAACAGATTGAAAAAAAGGTTCTCTTATCTTTATTAATCTTTCTTAAATGCATGTATAGCTCACATTTATTTTAATGTTTAATATTATAAGCTATTTAAGTCTTTGTTTAGAAGTTTGGTGATGTGTTTCTGACCGGAAATATGCCCTGGGAACATAACTCCTGTTTATATCAATTAGCCTATGATAACACTGGTTTAATTATACATCATTTTGCTCAAAATCAAAGTTTCCAAGCGCCTATCTATAGCGTTGAGGACTTACTATATATAATTGCACATCTGTCCATTTCTTTCTCCGAGCAAAGTGACAAACCAGAATAAAAACATCATAAATAGCTCCTGGGAGGTGTCACTCAGGGGATTGAGAGTGGGCCTGAAATCTAAAGGGTCATCTCCAGTTTTGTTCCCAGTCAAGGCACACACCTGGGTGGTGGGCCAGGTCCCCAGTGGGGGCACTCAAGAGGCAACCACACATTGATGTTTCTCTCCCTCCCTCTCTCTCGCCCCTTTACTCCCTCTCTAAAAATAAATAAATAAAATATTTTTGAAACCTCATAAATAGATACACAAATACAGTTAGTTGCTTTTCTTTAATTGAATTTACTGGGGTGACACTGGTTAACAAACTTATACAGGTTTAAGGTGCACAAGTTTACAATACATCATCTATACACTGTATTGTATGTTTACCACCCCAAGTTAATTCTCTTTCCATCATCATTTATAAGCCCATACCCTCTGCCATTTCATCCCCACCTCTGCCTGTACAATCACCATACTGTTGTCTCTGTCCATGAGTTTTTCCTTTTTGCTCTATCCCTCCACTCCTCTGACCCTCGCCCCAGCCACAAGCAGTTTTTAGCCTTCTATATATGAGTCTGTCCCTATTTTGCTTGTTAGTATATTTTGTTCATTATATTCCACATATGAGTGAAATCATACAGTACTTGTCTTTCTCTGACAGACTTATTTCACTTAGCATAATGCTGTCCAGGCTCTCATGAACTTGCAAAGGTAATTTATATGAAAAAAAAGATGGTCTTTCCACAAATGGTGCTAGAACAACCAGATATCTATATGGAAAAAGTGAATCTATATAATAGCCTTATACCTTTCATAAAAATAAACTCAAAATAGGTAATATAATTAGTGTAAAATGGAAAACTATAATAGTTCTATGGATGGGGTACCATAGAAAAAATCCATGTGACCCTGGGTTTAGCAATAAATTTTCAGATTGACTATCATAAGCATGATCCATGAAACAAAAAATTAATTGGATTACTTAAAATTAGAAAGCTCTGTAAAAGACACTTTTAAGTAAATAAAAAGAAAAGTCACAGACTGGAAGAAAATATTTACCAAATACATATGTGATAAAGGACTTGTATTTAAAATATGCTATTAACACTTACTTCTTTTGCCATCTGAATGCCTTTTTATTTCCTTTTCTTGCTTCACTGTATTGGCTAAAACCTATAGTACAGTGTTGCTTAGAACTGGTGAATGTAAGCATTATGCCTTGCTTACTGAAAGACACTGAAATAGAGAACAGGGGGACAGTGACCAGAGAGGAGAGGGGAGGGAATTCCAGGGAAAATAGGGGAGGGATTTAGAAGAACAAATATAAAGGATAAATGAACAACAACTAAGGGTGGAAATGGGAGGGAGGGGGTAGCACGGGGGGTGGGATGGGATAGGAATAATAGACAGAAAACTGTACTTGAAAAATACTTAAATAAATTTAAAAAAATATTTTAAAAAAAGAAAAGAAGAGAGAGGGCCCAAATAAACTCAATCAGAAATGAAAGAGGAGAGATTACAACTGAAACTAAAGAAATACAAAGGATTGTAGGAAATTACTATGAAGGACTGTATGCCAACACATTGGAAAACCTAGGTGAAATAGACAAATTTCTAGAAAAATATAACCTTCCAAAACTCAGTGAAGAAGAAGCAGAGTGCCTGAACAGACCAATAACAGCAGATGAAGTTGAAGCAGTAATCAAAATACTCTGGACAGACAAAATCCTTGGACCAGATGGTTTCACAGGAGAATTCTACAAACCTTTTAAGGAAGACCTAACCTCTATCCTTCATAGACTATTCCAAAACCTCCAAAATAATTAAAGACTCTCAAACTCTTTTTATGAGGCCATCATCATTGTAATCCCAAAACCAGATAAAGACACAACAAAGAAAGAAAACTGCAGAACAATATCACTCATGAATATAGACACTAAAATCCTCAACAAAATATTGCCAAACCACATCCAACAATACATTAAAAAGATCATACACCATGACCAAGTGGAATTCATCCCAGGGATGCAGGGATGATTTAGTATTCAAAAATCAGTAAATGTAATACATCACATAAACAAAAGCAATGACAAAAATCACATAATCATATAAATAGATGGGGAAAATGTTTTGGAAAGGTACAGCACCCATTTATGATAAAAACACTTGAAAAGTGGGAATAGAGGGAGCATTCCTCTACATAATAAAGGCCATGTATCTGATATGTATAGCCAACATCATACTCAATGGGCAAAAACTGAAATCCTTTCCACTAAGATCAGGAACAAGACAAGGTTGTCCACTTTCACCACTTCTCTTCAGTATACTATTAAAAATTTTAGCCACAGTGATCAGACAAGAAAAGGAAATAAAAGGCATTCAAATTGGAAAGGAGGAAACAAAACTGTCACTGTTTACAGATGGCATGATAGTGTATATGGAAAATCCTATAGACTGTAATCAAAAAGGGCTCAACCTAACAAATGAATTTGGTAAAACAGCGGGATAGAAAAGTCAATATCCAGAAATCAAAGGCATTTTTGTATACCAACAATGAAACACCAGAAGCAGAAATTAAGAAAAAAATCCCATTTGATATAGCAAAAAAAAGAGAAAATATGTAAGAATAAATCTAACCAAGAAGATAAAAGACCTCTATGCAGAAAACTACACAACACTGAAGACAGAAATCAAGGATAACACAAACAAATGGAAACATAAACATGTTCATGGATTGGAAGGATTAACATCATCAAAATGTCCACATTACCCAAAGCAATTTACAGATTCAATGCAATATCTATTAAAGTACCAATGTACCAATGGCATATTTCACAGACATAGTACACTTCAAAAATTTATATGGAACCATAAATGACCCTGAATAGCAGCTGCAATGTTGAGAAAGAAGAACAAGGTAGGAGGGATCACAATACACAATACCAAACTATATTATAAGGCCACTGTCATCAAAGCAGTCTGGTACTGGCATAAAAACAGGCACATAGACCAATGGAATAGAACAGAGAGCCCAGAAATAAACCCAACTCTCTACAGTCAATTAATATTTGACAAAGGGGGCAGTAACATAAAATGGAGTAAAGATAGCCTCTTCAACAAATGGTGTTGGGAGAACTGGACAGCTACTTGCAAAAAAATGAAATTTGAGCACCAACTTATACCATACACCAAAAATATATTCAAGGTGAATAAAAAATTATATATAAGCTGTGACACCATAAAACTCCTAAAGGAGAACATAGGCAGGAAAATTTCAGATATTTCACACAGCAACTTTTTTACTGATATGTCCCCAAGAGCAAGGGAGAGAAAGGGAAGAATAAACCAATGGGATCACATTTTTAAAAAAAGATTCTGCACATCTAAAGAAAACAGTATTAAAATAAAAAGAGGGCCAATCATATGGGAAAACATATTTGCTAATGATACCTCAGACAAGGGTTTAATCTCCAAAATATGCAAAGAACTTATACAACTTCACTCTAAGAATATAAGCAACCAATTAAAAAGTGGGGAAAGGACTTGAACAGACACTTCTCCAAGGAGGACATACAGAGGATCCAGAGACACATGAAAAGATGCTCAATACTGCTAGCTATCATAGAGATGTATATTAAAACCACAATGAGATACCACTTTACACCAGTCAGAATGGCCATCATAAACAAAGCAACAAACAACAACTGTTGGAGAGGTTGTGGAGAAAAGGGGACCTTAGTTCACTGTTGGTGGAATTGCAGACTGGTACAACTACTATGGAAAACAGTGTGGAATTTTCTAAGAAAACTAAAAACGGACCTGCCTTTTGACCCAGCGATTGGATTCACTGCTAGGATTATATCCTAAGAACCCTGAAACAGCAATCCCAAAGAACCTATGCACCCCAATGTTCATA
The DNA here is from genome assembly GCF_014824575.4 of Sturnira hondurensis. NCBI lineage: Eukaryota > Metazoa > Chordata > Mammalia > Chiroptera > Phyllostomidae > Sturnira > Sturnira hondurensis. The sequence continues at coordinate 183,623 of NW_028087993.1, read as the reverse complement.
TCAGCACAATTTATAATACCCAAGTGTTGGAACAACCTAGGTGCCCATCAGTAAATGAGGGGATCCAAAAACTATGGCACATTTAAACAATGGAATTCTATGCAGCAGAAAGAAAGAAGTAGCTCCTATCCTTTGCAACAGCATGGATGGAACTAGAAAGCATTATGCTAAGCGAAATAAGCCAGGCAGTGAAAGACAAATACCATGTGATCTCACCTTTAACAGGAACCTACACAACGAAACAAACATGCAAGCAAAATATAACCAAAGACACTGAAACTGAGAACAGGCTGACAGGTACTAGAGAGGAGAGGGGAGGAAATTTCAGGGGGAAAAGGTGAGGATTTACAGGAACTAGCATAAAGGATGCATGTCCAACAACTAAGTGGGATGGAAATGGGAGTGATGTGGGGAGCACTGGCTGGGATGGGAGTAAAAGACAGAAAACTGTACTTGAACAACAATTTAAATAAATGAATTTTAATTTTAAAAAGGGGGAACAGATTTAATGGGAAACCACTTACATAACATGTCCAAACAAAAGTCACCCATTATTATTTTCCTATGGCAAGAACAAGAATAGAAAGCTTGGGACCATGACATTTTAATTCTTTGATTTAATTTCCTCCACTAATAACCATCCAATGTTGGAAAGCAGTATAACTTTATGTCATACATTTCTAGAATGGATAGAGATGATATCTCCTGGTTAGTTTGAGCTTTCTAGCTAAGAGCACAGAAGATCAAAAAGTGATATCAAAGCCATACGGTTAATGGACATTAGGAAACTGGTAGGCTTTTCCATTCAGTAAGTAGGATTTACTCAATATCCTTCATCAATGCACTAGCTGCTGAGGTTCACAAGAACCCTGTGGAGAACATTCTGTCAAAGCTGACACTTTGGAGAGTGTGACTTCAAACAGATGGGAGTATTGCTGGGTTCATATGTTGGTTATTTCATTCTCTGATTTTAGCTATATCAGTGAACACATTAGGTGAATGGTATGTAGCTGTACAGAAATTAGAGAAAACAAACAGAAAAATGACTTTAGCAAGTTCCTGGCAACATATTTTACTATAAATAGGGATTTCAATAAGATGTTCAAGCCAGTTTCTATTTTCAGATGTGGAAGTTTAAGCAATAGATATTACATTCATCACTGCTGACAAGAACAAGTCACCCTGATTGCATGTGATCTCATTTCATGTGGCACAGCATTTGTAGGCATAAAAGGAACACTGCCCCGAGAAAATTTAAACAACCTGTGGTTAACAGTCCAGTACAGGTCCTGACACAGAAATTCATCGTAGGAGGAAAACACTTAGAACTAAACAGTGTGGACAGAACATTGTGGACAGAATGTTGCTTATATTTATTTCAGCTAAATTCTGAATGATACAAGTGAGCAAATTATGAAAGAGTCATGTGTTACTTTTAAATTTGTATCCTTAAGTAAAATGGGATGCTTATCTAAGTTAAATGATACACCAGAATAACGCTTCTCAATTTATCGAAATATTTTTAAGCTGAAATTGGTCTCTGTTCATTTCACATCATGCTGCTTTGCTATTTTTGGAGACAGTTCCTTTAGAAGTTAGCATAATATTTTAACACATAATTCTAGAATTTTATTTTAATAGTTTTTATTTTTTTATTTTATTGTTGGTCAAGTACAGTTGTCTGTCTTTTCCCCCCAACACTCTCCCCACCCCAGCTTTCCTCACTTCCCTCTCCTGGTTCCACCCACCCCTTGGTTTTGCCCATGGGTCCTTTTACAGTTGTTCCTGAAATTTTAAAAAGTCTGTTTGTACTTTAGTTCTGTCATTTACTAACAGTGTGACTTTGAGTGTCAGTTCCTTTATATGTAATATGAGGATAAAATAGTCCCTTCCTTATAAGCTTCTTATGAGGATTAAATTATGGCTATAAACTGATATTATTTTAAATCTGATATATTCATCACTCCCACTCACAGAACATCATTGCATACAGAATGACTCATATTATTTTACATTTCTTGACCTTTAAATTGCTAGTGAATTCCATGAGTTTCTCAGACATTACATAATTTCTATATCACAAGTATTTGTATCATGATTTTATTCACTCTACAATCAAGTATATTTAACATTCAATGGCAGAGATTCATTTAATCAATGGCGATTCTTTAGAAAACCTAACTATTTAGCACTTGAAATGATTATAGGTGTAGAGGATAAGGATGGACAAGTGAGATGTTATATCTCAGCCAAATGATCATAGAACGTACAGGAAAATAACCCTGGAATGAACATAAGGGTGCTTATGTTCTTCTGAATCAGTATTTCAAGTTTCTTCAGATATATTTGCAGAAGTGGAATCACATGATCATAGGGCAGTTCCACTTCTAATTATTTGGAAAACTCCAAACTCTTTTCCACGGTGGCTGTACCAGTCTGCATTCCCACCAACAGTGCCTTAGGGTTCCCTTTTCTCCACATCCTCAACAGCACTTGCTGTTTGTAGATTTATTGATGATAAGCATTCTGAAAGGTGTGAGGTGATATCTCATTCTGGTTTTCATTTGCACTTCTCTGATGATTAATAACATTGAGCATCTTTTCATATGTTTACTTCTTATATGTATGTCTTCTTTGGAGAAATGTCTATTCAGGTCATTTGCCTATTTTTTAATTGCATTGTTTACTTTTCCATGCTGAGTTTTATAAGTTCTTTATAAATTTTGGATATTGACCCCTTATCAGGTATATCATTGGGCAATATGTTCTCCCATTCCATAGGTTGTCTTTTCATTTTGTTGATGGTTTCCTTTGTTGTGCAAAAACTTTTTAGTTTGATCTAATACCATATGTTTATTTTTTCTTTTGTTTCTCTTGTCCAGGGGGCTATATCAGAAAAAATATTGCTACGAGAAATGCCTGAAATTTTATAGCCAAGATCTGAAAGCAGCCCAAATGTCTATTAGTAGATGAGTGACTAAAAAATTGTGATACATTTGCCCTGGCTAGTGTAGCTCAGTGGATTGAGCGCGGGCCTGTGAACCACACAATCGCAGTTTGATTCCCAGTCAGGGCACGTGCCTGGGTTGCAGGCCAGTTCCCAGCTGGGAACTCACAAGAGGCAACCATACATTGATGTTTCTCTCCTTCTTTCCTTCCCTTCCTCTCTAAAGATAAATAAATAAAATCTTTAAAAAAATTATGATACATTTAGACAATGGAATACTACTTGGTTGTCAAAAAGAAGGAAATCTTATCTTTGCATCAACACGGATGGACCTGGAGATTATTATGCCAAGTGAAATAAGCTAGTCAGAGAAAGACAAATAGCATATGATTTCACCTACATGTGGAATCTAATGAACAAAATAAGCTAACGAACAAAATAGAAACAGACTCTTAGATACAGAGAACAGACTGACAGCTGTCAGAGGGCAGAGTCCTTGGGGGGCTGGGTAAAAAGAATGAAGGCACTAAGAACAAAAAAGCTTATAGACTCAGGCAACAGTATTGGTGATTATCAGAGGGAAAGAGTGTGGGGCAAGGTAAGAGAAGGGAAAGGAAAAGGAAAGCTGTACCTGCTGCTTTTGCTGTTAATGGAGCAGCTTTAGAATAGTAATGGAGCTGTCATCAGGTGAAAGTACTAGAGTTTATGTCCCTGAAGGTTTTGGCATATGTTGTTAATCCCCTTGTGTATGTTTCCACTGAAAAATATGAAGAAGTGGACCAGCTGATATCTGTTACCACTTCTTGCAAAAAAATGTTTCTCCAAACACAAATGGCATAGTATAACTACAAAGAAACTTAAAGAGTGTACTCATTTATTACTTTAGCAAAATGAGTAATACTTAGTCTGTACCTCCATGGGGACTGGAATCACAGATGCATAAGAAACAATAGCCTAGCTGGAAATACAGGTAAAATGAACAGATTGCTATAGTACCCATAGCATCCATTTGTCAGGATAATGACAGAGAGTTAGGCAAAGCCCTGAGTGGGAGGCCCCAACTCATGACTGAACATGGAGAAAATCCATGAAGACTTCTAAGAGGCTACATCTAAGTTCAGAACAGAACACTTGTTTTCAGTTCCTATGTAAGAAAGCAAAGAGACATTTATTTATCTGTCTTCCCACCTGGACTATTCATTCTTTATGTGTTCCCATGTTTCCAATTCCCTTAGGGGTCTAAGGAAAGGATCGTTAATTTTTCTAATGTAATGAATGAGTAGGTTTTCTGAGTTTCTCTATGGTTTTAGGCATCTGTGCAGAGGCAGCAGCAAGTGCAAATGCAAGATCTGCAGTGTTCAAGGAACTATATGATGCTGGGTGGGGCTAGGCCAGAGGGAAGAGGGGGCATAAAAAACAAGCCTGAGGTTAGCAGAGGCCAGCTCATGAAAGGTCATGTAAGTCATTCTCAAGGAATACATTTATTCCAAATGTCATGAAGTACCATGGAAAGATTTGTAAGTATAAAATCACATGACCATATTTTTATTTTAGAAAGCACATACTTTAACAGCGAAGGGAAAGGATGATGGAAGGATGAAGAATGAGTGTCAGAATGTGTGGAACTTCAGATAGAAATTATGAGAGCCAGTACTAACACAATAACACAGGAGAAGGAAAAGAAACATAAAAGGAGCACATGTGTTTCAAGTTTAAGGGTATTTACACGGTAGAAAAGTCTAAAGGTGGCATACAATTGGATGTAGGAAAGCAGTGTGAATATATATATATATATATATATATATATATATAATCCTTTATTATAAAGATACTAGTGAAGTTAGGAGTGTTGTAAAATCAATGGAAGAAACATGATATCACACAATAGGCAGTATGCATTTTTTAAATTGAGTAGCAATGATGACCTAGTTGAGGTTAGAGAGCATGTCTTTGATTTGGAACTAATTCCCTTTTGTAATTTTCTTTACCAATAACTCGTGTCTTGGCAGTTATATGAGTGTCTAACCACTATGTTGGACACCTGAAACTAATACAAAATTATATTGAATATGAACTGTAATTAAACTGTATATAATACTGAATATAAACTGTAAAAAAATTGAATAATTGATGTCCTGGTAGCAATGGTAAATAAAATATGTTATGAAGGTGAGCTATAATTAGTAATATATCAGCAGAAATTCTAGATGGTGAGGAATTATTGAGTGATGACCACATTGAAGTGCATGAAATCAGTGTCTATAATGGTTTTTGTCATCCTTACACTGGAAGATTTAGGGGGAAAAGTGAGGAGAGAGAATAATTTTATAGATGTAAAAAGTGGAATAAAGTTAAATAGACTAAGAGACAAAAAAGAGAGTTGTGAAAGGAAATAGAATGAGAAAATAGAAAGTCGTGTTTTACTTATGTAGATCAAAGATGCAACCTAGTTCAGATCAATAACTCAGTGGGTATTTAACATTTGGCTCTTCATCAGGTTTTAATCCCGAGGACATCTGTCCTTCAAGGACTCTTTTTGATTAAGAGGATGTTATACTTTGTTCATTTTACACACCGGCCCTATTTCCCTCTTTTACAGCAATAATAAGAATTTTTTGCCCTGGCTGGCGTAGCTCAGTGGATTGAGCGCGGGCCTGCGAACCAGAGGATCGCAGTTCGATTCCCAGTCAGGGCACATGCCTGGGTTGCAGGCTGGTTCCCTGCAGGCCAACTCCCAGCAGGGGACGCACAAAAGGCAACCATACATTGATGCTTCTCTCCCTCTCTCCTTCCCCTCTAAAGATAAATAAATAAATAAAATCTTTTAAAAAAAGAATTTTTTATGTCATTGTCGAGTGAGACCATCTCCAATATTCAGTGCTAATATTTTTGAAAACACATGTTTGCAGATGAGTTGTTGAGTGTGACTATTTTATTAGTATTAAGGAACTAGTATAGCTTTTAATCCAAAAAAGGGGGTACAGCTCATCACTTGTTTTAGGAAGGAATGGGAGTCTTTATCTGTGTTGACAGGTTTGCCAAAGCACCTGAGGGTAATTCAATTCCATGCAGGGTGGAAGTATCATTTAGATTTTACTCTCACATATAGATGCAGCTACATTGGCAATATTGTTTTCCTTCTGGCCATCCACTGATGCAGGATGCTATAGGCAATTTGAGACCAACATTCTCAATTAATATTTCTGGCATGGTCTTTATATTGTTCACAACAGGCCTTAGGCAAGAATGGAGTGTACTGCTAAATGTGGCACTACATTTCTTGTGACTTCCTTACTTCTCTCAACTTTCCAAGAATTCAGTTGAAACACTAAATGACTGCAAAATAGCAAGAAGACAAAAGCCATCCTACATATTCAGTAAACATTTATTTGGTTTCCATTCTATCAACTATTCTACTAATTTAGTATTCCAAATTCAATCAACTCTTAATACCAAATTCAAACAAACCGGGCCTCACTTATGAAATTAATGATGTTGAAATGTTTTTATTTTATTTTTGTTGGTTTAATTGTCATGAAGCTGTTTAGATACCCAGACTGGTGAAGACTGTAGAGTAGAATATTCAGACTGGTGAAGAATGTAGAGTAGAATATTCAATATGCCATTAAAATACCACAATGCTTAATTTTTTAAGTGGAAAAACAAATCTCTAGATGAATCAAGGACTTCGAGCGTATAATTAGCAATTCTATTTGAGACTATATCTGATGAAATGATTGATAAGAAACTTGAATACTTACACAATAATATCAGAGGTTTTCTTGGAAACCATGGTGATGCTCAAAATAAAGAGATGGTGACATCTAAAGTAAGAAAATAATTGTTTTTAGATATAAATTAGCATAAAATATAAAAGATGGTTTAATTCAACCTCCTCTGAAAATGCCAGTGTTCAGACTCAGTACTGATTTTTCTTTTAGAGAGGCTGAACAGCAAACTGGGAGGCAGACTACTTCATTATGAAAGTTCTAAATGAAGTTAGTAAAAAAGTGCCATGGTTGGCTGAGTGTGGAATGGATAGCTTAGAGAATAGGAGCATGCTCTTTGAAACCAAAACACCTACTTTAGAAACTAACTCTACAACATTGTAGCTGTGTGACCTTTAACAAGTGACTTAATCACCAGATTTTGGGTTCCCTGTTTGTAAAATGAAGGTAACTTAGTACCTATCTCCTCGGAGTATTCTGAAGATTAAATTAGTCACTTTGTATAAAGAATTTGCAGCAGTTTAAGTGCCATTGAATTGCTTGATATTGTTATTATTACAATTATTTTAGCAATACCAATATTGTACCCATTGAAATGTGTCTATTTTGTGACATGTTTCAAATTTTCTACTGTGAGACATGTTTCTGGCTTTCAGTGTGAAAAAGCCAGAAGACAGTATATAATCCAACTATTTGAACTGGGATAGAATGATCCACCTGTATAATTGTAAGGGAGATTTTCTCTGCTAAATTCCTTCCTGGGGAACCAATGAGGTGTAAATAAGAAAGAAGATGCAAACATTTTTCTCAAAGATTTTTGTATTTGATGGAGACAAAGCTTTATCTAAATGATATGAGCAATACTGAAAAGATTCAAGTATGAGAATAAAAGGCATTCCCTGTCATTTTATTTACCTTAGATAAGTCATTATTTCTCAATTTTTCTACAAATTATTTACTCCCACTTCTGAGTGTCCAACCTACCAACAGCAGAGAGAAATGCCAAGACTCCAACACAGTATAATGTGAGAGAAAATACAATGACCTACCAGGTGGAAAGTTGATTATACATAATTCCTTACACCATTTAGGGAGCAGTGATTTGTCCTTCTACCATTACCATCATCAGTGGACTTGCAAAATCCTTCATTTGTCAACATGGTATTCATGCACACATTGTAAAATCTATTTCACAGCAAAGAAAGTACATGAATTTTGTTCTACTTATTTACTGATTTTTACCATGTCCCACAACATACAGAAATCAGCCAAACTGTGGAAGAACTTATTGAAGGCTCAATGTGGTACCGCTGATTGATAACACATTGTGAATTTGGATATCTGTACTTAAAGGCCCAGTATGTGCTCTTGAACCAATGCCCAATATATGATGCCATTTTTCATAGCCAAAATACACAAGGTAATATACCAAGAGATAGATGTGCCCCCTCTAACTATTGCCACTGATAATACATGAATGAAAATTTGGGTTCAATCCACAGTAGTTTTGCCCTTTCCTGGCATAGATTGTTAACTACCACACTCTAAAAAGGAATACTTCCACTAGAGTTATAAGAACTCTTCCAATAAAGTGAAAGCTGAAATCGCCAGCTGTCCTATTTAAGATACGGGGTTCTCATCAATGTAAGTACCAAAAAATTACTTGGTTTTGTTAGTTGATTCTGACTATTAAGGGGAAATGTGGCGGCTGCTATACAGCTGGGTTAAGATGGATGTGTATAAAGTATGAAATTCAATTGATTCTCTAGAAGACTCCTTTACAATTCTGAGTGTGATGGTAAAAGTTGATGGAAGGTATAGCAGCCCAATGCAGGCAGAACTCCAAGGATTCCAACCCTTAGAAATGACGGTTAAACAGCTATGATCAAGCTGAGAGCAAATTAAATACTGAGTAAGGAAGAATAAAATTATAAAGACCACTATTACATTGTGACCAATTATAGAAATTAAGACTTCAGAATCTGAGCAAGTATTTTTCTGCTTAGAAAAATATATAATAAGCAGTATAATCACCAACACAATTGTGTCAGTTCTCTTTACCCCAAGTTCCACAACAACAAGACCTATTCACCCAGATAGATATCTGCACATACAATGGGCTGCACCTCAGAAAAGCAACCCTGAACTTAGTGGACCTGAGTCTTTTCATAATGAACAGTAAGCATGACTTCTCTTTGATCCAAATGAAAACATTGTCTTTACTATAGTGGAAAGTAAGTGAGCCTCCTCTTTGATCCCATGAGAAACACTATATCTATCTTCCAAGGCTTGTAAGTACACAAACATCCTTAAAGAAACAATTCAGAAAAAATACAGTGCCTTAGCTCACAAACTGTCTAGAAATATGATATTTTTTCAGGGAACATTTTCTCCTAAGAGACTGTCTTTGTAGTCTAAGGCTGATCTCTTCATTGTGACTTGCTCCCCACTGCCTCGGAAATGAATTATCAGGGCACTGTCTCCTGGAATATTTTTGACTCAAGGTCTTTATGTCTAATAAAAGAACTACAGGAAAGAGTACCTTGTGGTTTTAAACAATGTGAACTCTCAGAAATAGAGTCAATAAGGGATAATAGCTCTGAAATTCATTTCCTGAATGCACACACATACACAATGGAGGAAACAAAAGAGGTTAGTCAAGATTTGCTTTATCCTGTGAGGGAAAACTCCTGTTCAGCAGTAGCAAGATATACAAAATGCTCTTTTCCTGGAAACAGAGATCTCGTTTTTTCTTTTAAAAAAAAGCGCAAGTTATAATAACACATGGCAGTCAGATCTCAGAGCCAACCTCTGTGTCCTGGTTAAAAAAAAAGACGTGTTGGCCAGGGAGAATATTCTACCCCCGTTTAGTCTGAAAATTAAGTAAAAGAGGTGGATTCATTTTTTTTGTCCCAAGAGAAGGAAGGAAGGAAAAGAAAAGGAAAAAGGAACGAGAGAGACCAAACAATGTAGAACCTTGGAAAAATACAAACACAAACTTGGTATACCTGGATTTTAATCACAGTTCTGTTTCTTGCTAGCCATATGACTTGTATAAATTGAGCTTCTCTGAGCCTCACTTTTCTTATTTTTAAAATACAGTGCTGCCAATGTATTAGAAATAATTTATGTGAAGTACTTAGCACATGATTTTTATTCAATCAGAGTTAGCTATTCATTATAGGGAGTAGGGAATATATCACTGGAGAGGAAGTCTGGTTAAAGAACTGAGTTTCGCCTCCGTGAAGTGATATATAAATTGTGGAAGTAGATGAGTTCTCCAAAGAAGAGAATATAAATGAGTCATCATTTCCAGTCCCCAGAGATTAAACAAGGATGTTGAGGTAGCTGGATATACTGGCTGTCTCCTATGATTTCACAACCATGTCAGTATTCTCCCTTTGAATCAGGGCTGGGACAGTTTATTGCTTCAACCAATAGTATACATCAGGAGTGGTGCTATTCCAGCTTATTTCTACAACTTAAAAGCTATTGAAAGCTTCTGTTTTTGTGCTTGTGGACACCATTGGCAGGAGTCATGCTGGAGAGAACATGGAGAAAAGACATGTGAGGTAGAGGCCCTGGGAGAGAGAGAGAGAGAGAGAGACAGAGAGTGTGTGTTAGAGAGAGAGAGACAGAGAGAGAGACACAGAGAGACAGAGACACACACACACAGAGAAAGCCATTCATTCTGGTTTCTCAGCTAAACCCAGCCTTCCAGGAGCCAAACCTATGGGTAAAACATCTTGGAATGTTCTAAGCCCCAGTCTTACAGAAATAGCACAAGAATTCTCAAGTGAGGCAGGAAAAAGAACTGTCCCACTCACTGAGTTCCAATCAATCAGTGAACTGTGAGAAATATTAAAATAGTTTTTAATTATTCAGTTTTAGAGTGGTTGGTTGTATAGCAACAGATAACCAAAAAAAGACACTAAAATGCCATATTAAATTTGTATGTAGTCCATCTGGCCCCAGTGTTTTTCTATAGCAAGGGGCATATTTAGGACCATGATAGTCCTGTCTGTAATATTATTCTCATAAATAAATGATATGTTAGCATCCTCAATTACTCTATTATATGTCTGTAGTTTTCAATTAATCTAAACCATACTTGAATGTAAAGATGGTCCTTGAGTTGCAGTGGTTGGACTTAACAGTTTTTCAGATTTACAATAGCATGAAAGTACTATGCATTCATTAACAACTGTATTTGAATTTGGATTTTTGATATTTTCTGGGCTATCAACATGCAGTATGATAGTCTCCCATGATGCTGGGACAGTGGCAGCAAGCTGCAGGTCCCCCACAACTGATAAGCAAGGGTGTCTGAACTTTTGATGTCTCTGGGCCACATTGGAAGAAGAAGAGTTGTCTTGGGCAACAAATTAAATACATTGTGACATGTAATCATAAAAGTATCTCATAATGTTTTAAATAAATTTATGATTTTGTATTGGGCCACATTCATAGGCATCCTGGGTCATGTTTGGCCTGCAGGCCATGGGTTGGACACCCCTGCTCAGTGTACTGTGTTACCAGTGTTTTTTGATATTATGCTTTGAGCACAGTTAAAGTTAATAAGCTACTCCAAGATGTTTAGTAGGTTAAGTGTATTAAACACATCTATATTTCCTTTCATGTGTGTAACGGGAAAGTAACTGTTACGTGTGTTTATAATTCATCAAGTCAATTGTCAATTCTACTATTTGTTCTCAAAGAAATTATTTTAAGTGTCAAACGATAACTCCATTTTGCCTTTTTAAAATTTATTTATCTTTAGAGGGGAAGCGAAGGAGAAAGGGAGAGAAATATCAATGTATGGTTGCCACTCATGTGTCCCCTGCTGGGAAGTTGCCTGCAAACCAGGCATGTGCCCTGACTGGGAATCAAACCACGATTCTTTGGTTCGAATCCACTGAGCACTCAGTCCACTGAGCCACACCAGCCAGGGCTCCATTTTGCCTTTTAAGCCAACATTCTCCAAAGAAAAAGCAAGGGAGAGCAATTGAAACAAAATTAGATAATGTATCTGTAATATTTTGCCATAACATCTCATGATTTATACATCCAAATTTAACTCAACTCCTTATCAATCTTCTAGAATTCACATAATATCTATGATGAAAGGGGATTTGACTAGTCTTTGATGAACTTCTCAATTTGAATAGCATAGTGTTATTGACAAATTACATCTAGAATTAATTTGGTATATAAATTTAGTCAGGTTTAATCATTTTCTTCTAAGTTTAGAGAATAGAAGCTTCTCCCATTTATAGGCATCCACAGTCTGCAGGATGTAGGTTTTTATTTCATGATTTCTTTGACTCTTTAAAACTTCTATAAATATGTAGCTAATGATTGGGAGAACAAGAATGAGAGAAGAAAGGGTTAGAAGAAAATGAGGATACTAAGAGCAGTTAATTTTGTTCTGACCTTTACTGAGAATGGTTTAGGCTGAGAAGGTAGGATGTGACTAAGTGAGAGGTACTAGAAAGGAAAGTTGGAACTTCCATGGTTCAGATATACATGTGAACCAGAGACAGGTTGAAGGAAGAGGCCAGAAGCCTGGTGGATATTCAGTCAGTCAATGGGTGCATATGTTATGTCAAGGAAGAAGGTGAGTAGTGAGTCAAAGACCAAACCCATTGATCTGGGTATCAATGGGAAAGTGTACCAAAAACTGAGGGATAGCTGATGATTACTGATTAAGACAGTTAAGAGATTAGTGGGAACTGAAAGAATAAATAAAATTACATAAAATAAAATTAACTAGGGAAGATCAAGCAAGAAAAGAGACAGCTTTACTCCTAAACTTTCTAATTCTCATTGTGCTCTCTTGTTAGTTTTGGGCTAGAGCACAAATCCTACTTTTGACCAACTCTTTTTATAAAAGCAGTGAGGCATATGACTCAGTCTCTCACATAATTTGTTCACTTTTCATTGTAATAGATATTAAGCAGTGGAATACCCTGTCAAATACTTATTTTTAAAAAATTGTACACATACCCTGACTGGTGTGCCTCAGTTATTTGGGCATCACCCCACAAAATAAAAGATCATTGGTTAAATTTCTGGTCAGGGCACATGGCTAGGCTGTGGGTTCAATGACTGGTAGAGGCATGTACTAGAGGCAACCAATCAATATTTCTCTTCCTCTTTATCTCACTCCTTCCCACCTCTCCAAAAATAAATAAATAAATATTTTAAAAAGACATATATACAATGGAACATTTCTTGGCCATGAAAAAGAACAAACTTGTTCTATTTGCAACAGCATGGATGTACCAAGAGGGTATCATGCTGAGTGAAATAAGTCAGTAAGAGAAAGACAAATACAATATGATTTCACTTATTTCCACATATCCGTATGTGGAATGTGAAGAACAATATAAACAAACAAAACAGAAACAGACTTACAGATACAGAGAGCATACTGATGGTTGTCAGAGGAAAGAGGATTTGGGGGACTGGGTGAAAAAGGTAACGGGATGGAAAAGTTCAGATTGGTAGTTATAGAATAAGCACAGGAATGTAAAGTACAGCATAGCAATATAGTCAATAATATTATAATTACTATGTATGGTGCCAGGTGGGTACTGGAAATATCAGGGGAATACTTTATCTAACCACTATGGTGTACACCTGAAACTAATAAAAATAATGTTGAATTTAAACTAATTGGAAAAAACTTCTAAAAAGACAATAGAGAGTACTGGTAGTAGACAAGACAGTGTCATGGAAGCAACTGCTCTCCCTGCCTACTCTCAGCATAAGAAAACATCCGGGGTTCCTTCCCAAACAAGGGTGAATGGTGTTTTATAGTGAAGAGAATTTTTTAAAATTATAGTTTATATTCTATCACAAAAGGAAATTACATCACAACAAAAGATACCACATCATAAGCCAGAGGTGCAATCTGAAATCAGGTCTCAAGATGTGTTCCTCTTAATAAGTGAGAAAAACTACATTTCAAGAGATGTTATACTTTGAGCAACCCAAGCATGATAAATGTGGGAAGGGAGGTCATTCTTTAGTTTTTAGCACATGGCTTGGAGGAAAGGCTGGACTCATTCAAGGTGATACACATGTGGGAGAAGAGACTGTGCATATACTGTGTCATGTCTTGAAGTGTGCCTGGAGTGAATTTAGATGGTCACCATGACAACTGCTGGTTGAGGCAAATTTTTTGATATTGAGGGTCCATAAATCATTAAACACCACAAGAATTGGGTCATTTTGGTCCTGGGGCTGAGTGGACCTAAAGCAACTAGACATCACTTATTCCCATTATGAAGCGTTTTTATATCAGTCTTACAACAACAAAAGTAAAGAGCTCAGTGGTAGTTACTACATGAACATCTTTGCAGATAATCTTGCCTCATTCTTTTTCCAGCTGCAGACAAACACAGAGAACAGACTGACGTCGAGTGTAACTTTGCAGAAGTCAGCATAATAAAGAGAAATACATAACTTATTAGTGCAAAACTATTTTGCATCTTACCCTTGGAAAGTGTTTTTTCCCACCAATTTGTCATTTTTTCTCTTAAGGAAAAAAAAATACTTCAAGTATCACGTTTCATTATGGTTGCCTTGTTTGACAAAAGATAAATGGTAGGAGAATTTATTCACTTACTAACCCAGCTGCAGGACAGAGACGGAAATAAATGGAGAGAGAATGATATGGATGATGTTGAGACTCTGAATGATTTCCCTAAAAGCCCTTTTGTCCAGTCCTTAGAAGTAAAAATCCACACACACGCACACACACACACACACACACACAAAACCACCCAACAGAAACTGATTCTGAGTGCTATATATCAAATTCCAAAACACTAGTGAATCATTGTCATTTTCTTCCAAGAATACTACTGGTATTGGACTCCTGAACCTCTAAATGTCATTCTACTATAAGTTACATATATACAAGTACTTTTGTAATTTCTCAATAAAGCATACTTCACAACCTCCCGCAGGTTCCTTTTGATTAACACCCAGTCTCAGCTGTGTGAAACAGTATCTAGGCATGCTGGATGATGTGTAGATTCCAGATAAACTGTAGCAATCTCAATTTCCTTGTCCTTGTACACCAGCCTCTCTCCATTTCATTATGAAATGTATTATTGGATTATATATTTTGAGATGTGCATGTTAAACTTACATCACTGTACTGTGCTATCTTAGAAAAGAAACTTTGTGATAGAAATGCTGAATGAAAGATAATGATCAGGGTGCTGCTCCAAATGAGTTGCCAGGAATCTCTACACAGAAGACTGAATAGAGGGCTAGAATTGAGCCTTAGAATAAGAGACTACAGAGAATCAAAATAGGGGCCAAGATGGAGCTTTTATGGAGTCTGTAACCAGATGACTAGAGAGGGAATGATAAGGTTAGTTAGGAGGATACTCAGAAGGATATCTGGACACAGGGGTGGGAGCCAACTAGAGACTGACAAGCATAAGCCAAAAAAGAAGACAGTTTAGAGGTATATAGGTTAAATTTAATAGACAGAATCTTTTAAAACAAAACCAAAATCAAGTGGTTTCAGCCCCCCCCCCCCCCACACACACACAAAGGCCTTTATTTTCCAGTGACTAGGAAGGCTGAAGAATATCTCTGTATTGAAGTAACAGATAATTATCAAGGTAGAACCATTATTGATAAAGGACTAGATTACTAACAGAGTGGTCCTCCTTCAGAGGAAAGAGGCTGGAAATACAGGATATCCTCTTAAATTCCTTGTTTGAGTAATATGAGACAACTACAGTTATGGACCTTTTCTGAGTCATTAAATTCCTACTGTTTTTGGCTATTATGAATTATATGTTTTAAACATATGTCTGTGGTGGACTTCAGTGGAAATTATTAGGAGTGAGATCCAGTGACAGCCAGTTAATTATGAAAGCCCTGGACCCTACAGTTTCTTGAATATAATCCATATATGTAATGGCTCCAGTGAACTGACAACACCCATGAAATTCATTGGCCAGGCCATGATTCATCTTTCTGATTCCCCATGGTGTTCACGAAGCTATCTTATCCTAAACTTGAAATATCAGAGTGACTCTATCTGTTTCCCTTTCTAATATCTAACTGCACATTATAGCTGTTTAAAACCTTTTAGTCTGAACTCCCAGACCCTTTATGATTTGACATCAGCTTCCCCTCACAGTAATTATCATCATCATCATCATTGCTAACAGTTATTTAGCATTTATTATGCACTGGAATTTTTTACATAATGTTCTTAACCACCATAAGAGTGCAAGAATTATTTTTAGTTTACCAATAAGGGCTTAGTGACACTGAAAATCTTCCTCCAAACCACACAGACATGTAGTGGAGCTGAGATGTACACCAGTGTCAGTCAGTTTTGAAATCTAGAGGTCTTATTGGAAATTCATGAAAAACACAGAGGATGAACTTTACAATATATTTATATATCTGGCAAATTTCTAAAGCAACAGAAACTGTCACAGAACACTATTCTTGAAAATTATAAGCAAACATATGCACAAATCAGAGCATTCTGATATAAAAAATATTGCACAAAGATGGAAGAAAGATAAACAAATAAAAATAAAGAACAAACTAACATCTGGGGGAAGATGGCAGCAGAGTAGGACAAAGGATTTTGCTTCCCCCGACGTGCCGGAGAAAAATGGGGCTGATCTGTGGAGGAGCGCAGCAGATCACCATCGGGGACCCAGCATATAGGAAGGTAGGACTCCAGAAATGGGATTGGACTCTGAATGACCAGATGGTGAGGAGAGGAGAAGATTGCAGGTCAACAAGGACTGAGGGAACAGCGCAGAGGCTGCAGGCCCTATGCTGGGTCACGCCAGGGCCCAGGTTGTCCTCCTTAGTCTCTGGGAGCCAAGGGCTGGCAGCAAGGTCCTTGGGAAGAGCCAGTTATCAGCTCCTTCCCTACCTGGCCAGGCGCAGATTGAAAAACGCCAGAAGAGAGCTGTTTGCTTGGAGTGTCAGAGAGAGGAGTGGGAATTAAGAAACAAACCAGAGAGTTTTGATCACCCATGGAATCAGTCTGTGGTCCCTGGCTCGTGAGAATTGAAAGGCGCCAGTGCGTTCTACCATAGCACTGGGAAAGGTTCCCGCCCAAGCCTGTGAGACCAGGGAAGCCTGGCCAGGAGCATGTGCCCCACACCGAGCCCAGGACTGTGAGTCCTGGGGAAAATCTGCTCTCAGTGGGGTGCTGAGGAGAGGCGCCAGTGTGGATCTTGGAAGAGTACAAGTGAGACCAGCTGAGTTCACCAAGAAGGGAGGAAGGCCACACTAATCACCCCTCAGAATGCTGCAGCTAATGTGACCAGGAGAAAAGGCTTGACCAGCTGGAAACCAAGAGCGTTTTTGTTTCTTTGTTTGTTTGTGGGGGGTTTTTGTTTTGTTTTGTTTTTGTTGGGTTTTTTTTGCTTTTCTTAATCTTTTATTTCTTTAACTTTACTATTGTTTTATCTTTCAATACTTTTACCCTCTCTCTTCTTCTTTCGTCTCTTATTCCCTATTCCTTTCTTTCCAAATCTACCACTTTTTCCTCTCATCTGCTGCCTTTTTTTCTTCCTTTTTGCCCCCCTGACCCCCAAGTGAGACAAAAGACTTGGAACGGCAAAAAGACCAGAGTTGGAATCAAAGAGGGGGCATCCTGACAGTAGAGACAGAGAGACAAAATTCACTTTGCTATAACAGAAAAACTACAAGTTACTGCATATTTGTATTTTTCATTATTTTGTCATTATTCTTACATCTTTTATTTTAATAGTATCTCCGTATTTCTCCTCTTTCTGTATGGTCTTCTTTACCTTGGCTGGATATATTGTATCACTTGACAGGCTTTCCCCTGTCCCCTCAATCATAGTGTATTGCTAATTTACTGTCCTTTACTTCTCCTTGCCCAGTTAGCACACTATTGAAGGTCCAATACTTCCTAATCTTGATATATCATAGATTCTGTCATACAATTGTTCCTCTAACATTATTGTAAATAACAGTTCTTGCATACTATTGTAAATACTATAAAACACCCCCTCCACAGATCTTAGCCCACGTCATTGTCGCCTGAACTATAATTCTATAGTGATTAACTCTATTCTCTCTCACACTACACCTATTTACCATCCTTTATTCTCACCTTACCTCAGAATCTGACCTCCCTCAAACTCACTCCTTTCTAGATCCAAATCACAAACCCTCCCTCCCCAACAACAGCCTTATCTTCCTTCCATCTTTTCTAAAAAGGGGCTAGTTGGGTTGAAGATTACGGTTATCACTGTACATAGTCAGGGGATCTCCTATCTCTTCTCTACTGGCTGCTACTGTAAATATCATTGAATACTGATAAGCCAATTTGCCTTCCTCTCCAACTGATCACAAAAAAAAACAAATAAAAAAGAGGTGGAATCGATGAACACCAGGATTCCCAAAGGAAGAGGAAACTCATCAACAAAGAAACCACCAACAGATAACAACAGAGGAAGGTGAAGGAGGGAGTAGAAACCACAAAAACCTCAACCCAAGACCTATCTGGAAATACAACTAAACAGCGGAGAAACTACCCAGGGTAAACAACTGAACCAGAGCAAAAGAGAATCCTCAAAAGCCTGTACACGCAGAAGAACTAGCTTCAATGCAACCCACCCTCATCAACACAGCAAATTAGAACAGGTAGTGGAAAGAGAGACCATCAGTTCACCAGCTGGTGGGAAGGACCCACAAAAAAAGACCCCAAAACAAAAAAAAAAAACCCAAAGACAAACTCAGAGCCAACATAAAGGACATCCCAAGACAAGCCAGCTGGGGACATCAAGGAGACTACATCACTGAATCTCACAGGCATTATACCACAGAAATTCATACCATAAATCCAGACAGCCAGAACAAATGAATTTAAGAAGCTGAAGCTAACAAGAAGAGTCTCACAAACAATGGGAAGACAAAGAAACAACCCCCCAATGAAAGGAAAGGAAGAAACCTCAGAAAGAATGCTAAATGAAATACAAACAAGTCAGCTATCAGATATTGAGTTCAAAGCACTGGTTATCAGGGAGTTCAAAGAGCTCACAATGAGCTACCAGAAACTATAGCGCAGCTACAATGAACTCTCTGCAAACTATACCAACATGAAAAAGGAAATAGAAACTATCAGCAAGAGCGAAGAGGAAATGAAGAATACAATTTCGGAGCTGAAGAACACAGTGGAAGGAATCAAAAGCAGAATCAATGAAGCAGAAGATCAGATCAGCAAGTTGGAGGACAACATAGAAAAAAATTCCCAGTAAGAGCAAGAAAAGGAAAAGAGGCTCAGAAAGAATGAACAGGGATTAAGAGAAATGCAAGGCAATATGAAACGTAATAATGTCTGAATAATAGGGATACCAGAAGGAGAAGAAGAGGAACAAGGGATAGAAAATCTATTTGAAAAAGTAATGATGGAAAACTTCCCTAATTTGATGAGAGAAAAAGCCACACAAATCCAGGAAGCACGGAGAGTCGCAATCAACAGGAACCCAAAGAGGCCCACTTCAAGACACATCATCATTAACATGGCAAAATTTCAAGACAAAGAGAGAATCTTCAAGGCAGCAAGGGAGAAATGGAAGTAACATACAAGGGAGAACAAATAAGGTTATTTGGATATGTCATGCAGCAACTTTTTTACTGATACAACCCCTAGAGCAAAGGACATACAGGAAAGAATAAACAAATGGGATCTCATCAAAATTAAAAGCTTTTTGCACGGCTAAAGAAAACAGTATTAAAATAAAAGGGAACCAACTGTATGGGAAAACAAATTTGCCAATGATACCTCAGACAAGGATTTAATCTCCAAAATATACAAAGAACTTACACAACTCCACTCTAAGATAAGCAACCCAATTAAAAAGCGGGCAAAGGACTTGAACAGACATTACTACAAGGAGGACATACAGAAGATCCAGAGACACATGAAAAGATGCTCAATATCACTAGTTATCAGAGAGATGCAAATTAAAACCACAATGAGATACCACTTTACACCTGTCAGAATGGCCATCATAAACAAAGCAACAAACACCAAGTGTTGGAGACATTGTGGGGAAGAGGGGATTCTAATCCATTGCTGGTGGGATTGTAGACTAATACAACCACTGTGGAAAACAGTATGGAATTTTCTCAGAAAACTAAAAATGGACCTGCCTTTTGACCCAGCAATTCCACTGCTGGGATTATATCCTAAGAACCCTAAAACACCAATCCAAAAGAACCTACGCCCCACAATGTTCATAGGAGCACACTTTACAATAACAGCACAATAGCCAAGAGCTGGAAGCAACCTAGGTGCCCATCAGTAAATGAATGGATGAAAGAATTATGATACATATACACAATGGAATTCTATGCAGGAGAAAGAAAAAAAGAGCTCCTACCTTTTGCAACAGCATGGATGGAACTGGAAAGCATTATGCTGAGTGAAATAAGCCAGGTGTTGACAGACAAATACCATATGATCTCACCCTTATCAGAAAGCTAAACAACCAAACAAACAAGCAAGCAGAATAAAACCAAAGACACTGAAAGAGAGAACAGGGGGACAGTGACCAGAGGGGAGAGGGGAGGGAATTTTAGGAGCAAAAAGGGAAGGATTTACAGGAAATTGTATAAAGGACACACAGACAACAACTAAGGAGGGGGAGGAAAATGGGAGAGAGGTGCGGAGCACTAGGGGGGTGGGCTGGGATGGGAGTAAAAGACAGAAAACTGTACTTGAACAATAATTATATTAAAAAATGGGAAAAAAGAACAAATTAACAATGACCGAAGTACGAGGGAGGGAAATAACAGAGGAAATAAGGGGAAGGGTCATCACGGAACACATATAAAGGACGCATGGGCAAAGACAATGGGGGATGGGGATTGAATGTGGGAAGTGGGGTGGGTAGCAGGGGTGAGTAATGGGGGGAAATAGAGACAACTGTAACTGAAAAACAATAAAAAAGATATACAAAGAAAAGACTTGTCAGGGACTGTGGTACCAAAAAGTTGATTTTGTGGTGCATGTGGTTCCAAGTAAAATTCTAAGAATCTAAGTGGTATTTGGCCTGCAAACTAACTTTTCAATAAGAAAGTTATTTTGGACCTCATTTTCCTATGCAGCATCTGAAAAAATTCTCATCAGTTGATAGTAGATGTTTCAGAGAACTTCTGCCCTCCTATTTGCTCCTCTTCCTGCCCTTTCCTCTGAGAACCCAAACTAGATCTTTCACTTGACCCTCTCTTGGGGCAGTCTCTCAAAGGAAACACATACAAGATACATGCCATCTTTATGTCTCAAGAATCTAGATTAAGATACTATTTAGTTGGCGTTTTCTTGAACTTTTCCCCAAAGAACACACATGCAAGCATCTTCCTGCACCTGAAGCTTAGGAATCCTGTAGTGGATTCCCTCTCACCACTCCTTTCATATGCTGGCCATTCCCTCTACACTCCTCTTAGGAATCCAGTGGAGGACTTTCTTTCACTGGGTCTTCTCTGGGGACTGATTAGTTCCTTGAGTTCATACATGCAGGCCCAGTCAATCACTTTTCTCTCACTTACTTTTTTTTTTAATTTAAAGTTTTTATTTATTTTTAGAAAGAAGGGAAGAGAAGGACTAAGAGAGGGAGAGGAAGATGTGCAAGATTGATTGGTTGCCTCTCACACACCCCCAACTGGGGACCTAGTCCAGCAGCCCAGGCAAGTGCCCTGACTGGGAATCAAACTTGCAACCTCCTAGTTCTCAGACCAGCACTCAATCCACTGAGCCACACCAACAAAGGCTCTGTCACTTTTCTTATGAATCCTGCACAGGACTTCCTTTCACTTGGCCCTCACTTGGGGCAGATTCAATTGTTGAAACTCATCTCCATGATGGCATGGAGAAGAGAGAGCTTGGAATATAATTCCTGCTTTCTTGTTTTACTGTAAGCTAGAATTCTTTACATAGTAAATCTGGTGGCTTGTTGCATAGGGAACAATCCCAATGTTCTTTTGTTCTTATATTCCCGGGATTTGTCACAAAAACTTGTTTTCCTTCTTTTTTTTTTAAAGATTTTATTTATTTATTTATCTTTAGAGGGGAAGGAGAGAGGGAGAGAAACATCCATGTATGGTTGCCTTTCGTGCGTCCCCTGCTGGGAGTTGGCCTGCAGGGAACTGGCCTGCAACCCAGGCATGTGCCCTGACTGGGAATCGAACCGAGATCCTCTGGTTCGCAGGCCCGCACTCAATCCACTGAGCTACACCAGCCAGGTGTTTTCCTTCTTAAAAACAACATATTTTACCAATAAAGGCCCAGAGCTCAGGATGCGGGGAGCAACTCTGTTATTTTACTGCAACATCCATTGACAGCTCATTCTGAAAATTGGAGATCTGGATCTCCTTCCCTTGGTTAAGACGCCATCTAGTTCCTCTCTCTGTGCCTCTCTGTGTTAGGAATACTTCCAAAATTCAATGCACAATGTCTAGAACTCAAATTCTACAACCCAATTTCTAATCCTACGCAATCTACAATATCTACTAATGTTAATGAGTCTCAAGGAATGGTTCATTATAATAAATCAGTGCAGTCTCTCGAACATCTATGGAAATGTGAGTAGTCTGATGAATTGAGCAGTTTGGTTCTATAGAAATAGAGATCCTTATGTCTCAAAGTCAAGGATTTATAAACTTGATCTAGATTGCAGAACATGCAACCTAGGACATGTGTGTCAGAGTAGGAGGACCCTGTGGGCATCAGGCTCTTATTCAGTCACATTGGTAGCTATGGAAAAAAACAAGTAGAAGATTCTACTACTTCTAAAACTGGGATATACAAATAAAAACTGACATTGGCCAGATTCCAAGAGACAACTGGTTCATCATTCCTCCATCACTTGATCCTGGTAGCCTGTGAGACAATCAAAACAAGAAGGGCTGACATAAAGCAATGACTCTAATATTCAGGGAAAAAACATGCTACTTGTAAACCAGGCCTTCTTGATTCAAAGTATTTTTCTTTATCTTTTTTCCTCTGTATTCTTCAAAAGACATTTTGAAGCAAATGGATAGCCTGTTTCAACAAGAAATGGGATCATTACTTTGCTAGCTGATGACAATGTTCAAGGTCAGTTTCTCTCTGAGAAAAAGAAAGGCCCCTACAGATGTATATGTAACACTTCAGAGGACTCATAAATTATTAGGGAATCACCACCCTGCCAAGCAGACATGGAAACTGTGGAAGTGCACAGCTTTATCATTCTAGGCATAAAATTGGGGTATATTTCATGATGACCAATTTCTTTCTCCACATAATGGGCAGCAATATTATTTTTTTATAATATTAACTGGAACAGAAAAAAGCCCTCATTACGTGCTAGGCATGCAAATAAGGTCACAATGATTTTAATAATAATGTCAGCATTTGTATGTGTTCCCATATCAGCACTGCAAGACTATCTACCTTTCCTCCCAGCATCAGCATTATCCCACTCTTAGTATATGGTTGGAGAGCACTTACTGGAATGTTGTATTCTGTGGGAGGGACCACATGTCTGGAGTTAAAACACAAACAAAAATTGAGGGATTCTGTGAACAACACTGGAAGCAGATGCCAGACAGCTCACAGTGAAACCAGAGACTAACTAACACCCATGCACAGAAATATGGGGAGACTGTTCCCAAACCTCCACCTCTCTGCCAAGGTAATTCATCATAAGTAGAACCCATGGAGCCAGATTTGACTGCACACTACCCTTACTTCACAGTGTCACTGTTAAAAATCTGGTGCTTTCAGCAGTCCCATGTCATTCTTGTTTACTGATACAGTAGTAACTTTGCTGGTACAGTTTTCTTTCGGTTTCTCTTGTTATTTGGAGATTTACAGTTGAGAAGGGTATAGGAATGTAAGTATAAAACACTCTCTATCCTTCCACTGTCACAATCAGCTATGACTACCACATACCACCAGGGGTCACGATAAACTGTTATAAATTACATTATAACCTGTTGTTTTACAATTTATATGCAGCTGTTAATCTCAAAGTCACCCTATGGTTATTTAATCATAGGAAATTTTGAGTTTCAACCTGTTTTGCTTGGAATTCCATGCATCAGAGATGCTAGCTGATTATTTACCAAACCTATTTTATTTTATTCACATGCCCCTTCTCCCACATCCTTTGCAGGAGATAGGCCATGTGGATGCGTATTATAAACAGAACTTCCAGGTCCAACACGACAAAATATCTCTTGCACTTCCCTCCACTTTCTCCTGGCAGACAGAAAAGAAAAGCCAGCAGGAGACCCTGAGGTCTTTTTTATGTGGTAACTGTCCTATGAGAAGGAGGAGCCTGCTCCATATGTCATTCAATTGAAGGCCACGTACCCAATACCTATGTTGTACTGTGGCATAAACCAGAGCCATGTTTAAGGTACATTAAGCAAATAACAATTGGGGGATGGTCATTACAGTGGTTAACCTTTCTAGTCTAACATATCCTGGTAGTTTAAAGCCTTATTTAGACCTTAGTTATGACTCCAAATTCCTTCCCACTACTCTCTAACCAGTTTATTTATACGAGGTTTTCTAAGAATGTTTGACCCCAAATGGGAAAAGAGTCACACCCCATATAGATGTTTTCTCTGAAGACTATTTAACTTCATTGTTCATTTCTCTATGTTTTCCCTGACAAACTGCCTCTTCCTTCAAAAAGTATGGAATATCTAGTTCTCATGGTCTCTGGGGCTGAATATACCATCAGTTACATAGCAGAATTTAAGGAAATTCTCTGGAAGATTGTACTTTGAGCTCCAAAAATTACTCCAGTTCACTAGGTGTCCAACATTTTGACATCTCTGGGCCACACTAGAAGAAGAAGATTTGTCTTGGGCCACATATTAAATACAGAAATGCTAATGAAAACTGGTGGTCAAAATAAAGCTTTTAAGTACCATATTTTTCAGAACATAAAACACAATTTAGGTTTTAGAGGAGGAAAATAGGGGAAAAAATTGAAGCAAAAAAATGTGGTAAAATATTCAATAAAATAAATAACATAATATTTCAGCAATGTAAATGTAAACAACTCAACAGCAGCGTTAACAACCATCATTCCTCCCAAATTTGGGGTGGGAGTGCATCTTATAGTCCAAAAAATGTGGTAAATTTAGGATTTTTGTATTGACCTGCATTTGTAGTCATCCTGGGCCTCATGTGGCCTGTAGGTTGTGGGCTGGACACCCCTGGACAATAATACATACATACACATGTGCACACAAGCAAAGTACCATAAGTGAATGTTGATAAAAACATTAAAGTGCAGTATCAGATCCACAAACATTGCACATATTGGAATTACCACACATGCTTAATACAGTAAAAGAAACAGAGTAGCATGAGTATTACTATGACAAATTACATTATTGTTCAGCAAATATTTATCTTCCACCCATATATGTGAATATATATGAACACATTAGCTGTCTCTGAGCTAGGCTACTGGAATATGACTGAGAATTTTTACTAGCTCCTCCTTGAAACTTGGACTTGATCAGATGGCTTGCTTTGTCAGATAGAAAATGGGTTAAAGTGACAAGTTGCCAGTTCCAAACCTATTCCATCAGAGGCATTATGCATTTCCACCTGACCTTTGGGAAAGTTTAGATTTCTGTGAAGAGAAGAATATGTAGTAGGTAGTCATTGCCCCTACAACCTGTGTCCAAAAGTGAGACACATGGGAAGACCTCAGTTTGGCACATAGCCTGAAGGAGACATTTTTCTAATCACACAAAGGCATTTGACCAGCAATGGTATTATTCACTTCACTCTTCTTTAAATATGTTTGTGTGATTTTATATGTAGAATGCATGATGCTACTGATTAATAATAATAATAATAATAACCATTTGTACATGTTTAAATAGCTAAACTATCCCTATTCTTTTATTAGGGCACAGAATTTGAGGCATTTTAGGCTGACTAACTTGAGAAATCAGTCAGTGTCAACAACTATGTAACCAAAAGGAGTAGAGAGAAATACACTATTTCTGTGTTCTATTCCCCATCAAGGAAAGAATGAAAGCTGCTATAATCATGCCAGCACAGTTCCTAGCTTATCAGTTAAAATCTGTCCTTTTGGTTAGATTATTCTAATTAGTTGATACTTTAGAGTATATACACTGTTCCAAAAACAGTGTAAAGGTGTCTGTGACACTCTTGGGTCAGTGAAGAAAAAACAGCATATTTCCAGAGTTTCCTTAACATAAGTAGAATATACTGTATTTTTTGGACTGTAAAACATACTTTTTTATCACATTTCTTGCTTCAAAAAGTTTTCCCTGTTTTCCTTTTCTAAAAACTAGGTGCATCTGGGGTCTGCACCATAAGTCCAAAAAATACAGTATGTATTCCTATGTGTATGGAAATACATATGTGGATTTTTGTAGTCTTTGAGCTAGGCTACTGAAACATGGCTGACAATGTTTACTGATTCCTCACTTAAACAGATTCAGCTGAGTCTTGTTAGAAACTGAAGAATCAGCATTACAGTCTGAAAATAAATATTTTTCTGGAACACTTTCAAGAAAAGGAGGAAATGTGACAGCCCAGTTTTTGCCTACACAGCATTGCTAGGTAATGCCTTTTCTCTCAAAGTGCAAGTCAGCCAAACCCTACTTTCACTGCACCATTCACACTGGAGGCCCTTAGTGGCTGGTTCCCATTTCTTCTTGTACCAGTCCTCTGACTCCAAATTTGAAAAGTTAACTACCTTAACCTCATACAGGAACATTCATGGTTCTAAGACTGATTAGGACAATCTTGGACGTAAGTGACAAACAGCAATTATCCTACAGGACTCTGAACATACAACACACAATGCTATATACAAAGGTCTGTCTAGAAAGTATCCAGCCATGTAATATGAAAAATAGAGACATTTATTGAAGAAGATACAAGATACAAGAGGCATTGTATGCAGGACAATGATACCTCACTCCCCTTCAAAGCAGGTACTTTGGTTCCTCACTACGGTTCTCCCAGTGGCCATCAGCTGCCCCATCATATTTTCCTAAATTTCATGGATGGTCTAAAATCCCTTCCTTTTCAAAAGTGATTTTAGTTTTGGGAAAAGCCAGAAGTCACAGGGCATCAACTTAGGGCTGTAGGGGGGCTAAGTCACTTGGGTGATTTGATGTTTTGCCAAAACACTCTGCAGGAGACATGACACGTGAGAGGGCACGTTGTCACACTGAAGCTGCCAGCAATCAGATGCCAATAGCTGTGGCCTTCTGAATCATATGAATAGTTGTTTTGAGGAATGTTTAAGCCTCATGCAAAATTTGATGCATATCTGTTGCTCTACTCACCCAGTCATTTTGAATGAGATGGCCACACAGTACACATGCTCATTTAAGTGTCTACCACTGTCACTGACTAGTAGTACAGTGAAGTTGTCATTGTTCATGCATGTGCATTCCAGTCCACTCTCCTTGACATCAATGTCATGCAAACTGCTCTTGTTATATTAACAGTGGTTGGACTTTTTTTGGACAGGCCTCATATATACCTTTGCTCTTGGCACGAACATGTTTGCCTTGCCATGCATGATCTGTCTTCTGACTGTACACAAAAATTAGCTTTACAACTGTCAATGGGTTTGTATAATCACAAGTATAAGTTGCAAAGTGACACTTAACTCTTGAGAACTTAATGAGAATTGTGTAATTGCAACTAGTTCATAGCATAATTTTGAAATGAGCAAGAAAGGCTACAATTGATGCATGACCTTAGAGACTTAGATCACTTGTGTTTAAAAATGAAGCATTAATTCGAATATAGTGCTGTTTTTATAATTTAATTTTATGTTTATTATAAAATATACCTAATAAACTTTACCATATTAACTATTTTAAGTATACAGTTCAAAGCATTAAGTGCATTCACATTTTCATACAACCATTACCACTATCTCAAGAACATTTTTCATCTTTCCAAACTGAAACTCTGCACACATTAAACAGTGATTCCCCATTCATTCCTTCCCACAGACTTTGGCAACCACAATTCTACTTTCTGTCTCTATGTATTTCATTATTCTAGGTATTTCATATAAATAGAATCATACGTATTTGCCCTTTTGTGACTAGCCTATTCACTGAGCATAATGTCTTCAATGTTCATCTATGTGTTAGCATGTGTCAGAATTTTATTTCTTTTTGAGGCTGAATAATATTCCACTCTGTGTATGAACTGTATTTTCTTTATCTATTCATCTGCTGATGCACACTTGGGCTTTTTTACCTTTTGGCTATTGTTAATAAATGCTGATATGAACATAGATATACAAATATCTGTTTCAGTCCAGCTTTCAGTTATTTGGGCTATATGCCTAAAAGTGGAGCTACTGCATTGTACAATGATTCTATGTTTAATATTTTGTTGTTGTTTTTTAGTTCTTTTTTTTAAATTTAATTCTTGTTCAAGTACAGGTTTCTGTCTTATATTCCCAACCCTGCCCGCTCCCCGGCCCATGCTCCCCGCCTCCCTCCTCTTTCCACCCCCCACCCTTAGTTATTGTCCATGTGTCCTTTATACTTGTTCATGTGAGTCCATTCCCTTTTCCCCTATGATTCTCTCCCCTCTCCCCTCTGGACCCTGTCAGCCTGTTCCATATTTGAGTGTCATTGGTCCTATTTTGCTTGCTTGTTTGGTTTGTTTAGATTCCTATTAAAGGTGATATCATATGGTATTTGTCTTTCACCACCTGGCTTATTTTGCTCAGCATAATGCTTTCCAGTTCCATCCATGATGGTGCAAAGGGTAGTAGTTCCTTCTTCCTTTCTGCGGCATAGAATTCCATTGTGTAAATGCACCATAGTTTTTTGATCCAGTCATTGACCGATGGGCATCTAGGTTGCTTCCAACTCTTGGCTATCGTGAATTGTGCTGCTATGAACATTGGGGTGCATAGGCTCTTTTGGATTGGTGTTTCAGGGTTCTTAGGATATACTCCTAAGAGTGGAATTGCTGGGTCAAAAGGCACGTCCATTTTTAGTTTTCTTAGAAAATTCCATACTGTTTTCCATAGTGGTTGTACCAGTCTGCAATCCCACCAACAGTGAACTAGAGTCCCCTTTTCCCCACAACCTCTCCAGCACTTGTTGTTTGTTTCTTTGTTTATGATAGCCAATCTNATAATAAAGGCCATATATGAAAGACCTACAGCCAACATCATACTCAATGGGCAAAAACTAAAAGCTTTTCCACTAAGATCAGGTACAAGACAAGGTTGCCCACTTTCACCACTTCTATTCAATATAGTATTAGAAGTTCTAGCTGCAGCGATCAGACAAGAAAAGGAAATAAAAGGCATCCAAATCGGAAAGGAGGAAACAACACTGGCACTGTTTGCAGATGACATGATAGTGTACATGGAAAATCCTATAGACTCTACCAAAAAACTGCTCGAACTAATAAATGAATTTAGCAAAACAGCGGGATACAAAGTCCATATCCAGAAATCAAAGGCATTTTTGTATACCAACAATGAAGCAGCAGAAGCAGAAATCAAGAAAAAAATCCCATTCGATATAGCAAAAACAAAAATAAAATATCTGGGAATAAACCTAACCAAGGAGATAAAAGACCTGTATGCAGAAAACTACACAACACTGAAGAAAGAAATCAAGGAAGACACAAATAAATGGAAACATATACCGTGTTCATGGATTGGAAGAATTAACATCATCAAAATGTCCATACTACCCAAAGCAATTTACAGATTCAATGCAATACCTATTAAAGTGCCAATGGCATATTTCACAGACATAGAACAAACACTTCAAAAATTTATATGGAACCATAAAAGACCCCGAATAGCAGCTGCAATTTTGAGAAAGAAGAACAAAGTAGGAGGGATCACAATATCTGATATCAAACTGTATTACAAGGCCACTGTAATCAAAACAGCGTGGTACTGGCACAAAAACAGGCTCATAGACCAATGGAATAGAACAGAGAGCCCGGAAATCAACCCAACTCTCTATGTTTAATATTTTGAGGGACTGTCATTCTATTTTCCACAGTGGCTGCACAATTCTACTTTCCTACGAGCAATGCATAAGGATATCAATTTCTTCACATCCTCACAAATACTGTTTTTTTATTTCTTTTTCTTTTTTTTATAATGCAATCAATCTTAATGAGTGGGAAGTGGCACCTCATTGTAGAGCTAATTTACATTTCTCTAATGATTAGTGATGTGCACTTTTTCTCGTGCTTATTGATTGTGAATATCTGTAACTCTTCTCTGAAGAAACGCCTATTCAGGTCCTTTGTCCATGTTTAATTCAGTTGCTTAGGGTTTTTCTTGCTAAGTTGTAGGAGGTATATATTCTGGATGTTACTCCACTTATTTGATATATGGTGTGTGAATATTTTCTCCCACTCTGTGAGTTGCATTTTCACTCAGATGATAATATTCTCTGATACATAACATTTTTATATTTTGATGAAGTCCAATTCATTTTTTGTGGCGATGCTTTTGGTGTCATATCAAAGAAGTCATTGCCTAATCTATTGTCTTAAAACTATTCCCTGCTTTTTCTTATAAAGATATAGTTTTAACTCTTATGTTTAAGTCTTTGTTCCATTTTGAATTAATTTTTGTGTGTGGTGTAAGGTAAGGGTCCATCTTCATTTTTTTTTTTGCATGTGAATTTTCAGTTTTCCTAATACTCTTTGCTGAAAGCTCTCTCTTTTTTTGTTGAGTGGTCTGGAACCTTGAGGAAAGCATTTGACTGTACATATAAGGTTATTTCTAGGCTCTCTATTCTATTTAATCAGTGTATATGTCTGTCTTCTTTTAAAAGAATTTATTTATTTATCTTTAGAGGGGAAGGGAAGGAGAGAGGGAGAGAAATATCAATGTATGGTTGCCTCTCATGCATCCCCTACTGGGAACTGGCCTGCAACCCAGGCATGTGCCCTGACTGGGAATCAAACCAGGATCCTTTGGTTCACAGGCTCACATTCAATTCACTGAGCTACACCAGCCAGGGCTATGTCTGTCTTTATAAGAGTACTGAACTGTATTAATGACTGTCGCTTTGCAGTGATGAAAACAATAAGTTTGAGTCTCACAGTTTTGTTCTGTTTAAAGATTGGTTTAGCTATTTTTTGTCCCTTGAGGTTCCATATGAAATTTAGAATAGGTTTTTCTCTTCTTTCAAAAATTGTCATTGAAATTTTGATAGAGATTACATTGAATCTATAGGTTGCTTTAGTAGTATTAACATCTTAACAATATTAAGTCTTCTAATTCAGGAATACAGGATATATTTCCATCTTATTTAGTTTCTTTCATCAATGATTTTTAGTTTTCAGTGTATAACTCTCCAGCCTCCTCAGTTAAGTTTACTCATAGACATTTTATTTTTTGATGCTGTTGCAAATGGATTTTTTTCTCAATTTATTTTTGGATTGTTTGCTATTGGTGTAGAGAAAAAACCTAATTTTGTGTGTTGATATTGTGACCTGGAGCTTTGCTGAATTCATTTATTAGTTCTAACTGTGTATATGTACAATCATTAGGATTTTGTGCATATAAGATCTTGTTGTCTCTGAACAGAGGTATGAATTTGTTTTATTTCTTTCTTTACCACAATTGCCCTGTATAGAACTTCAAATATTATCTTGAATAGAAGTGGCAAAACAGGAGATAATGCATTTTTAACATTGACTAATGTTTATTTTCACTGAAGATAAAATCTATTATTTCAGTTTACATCAATTTGCATTGATTCACGTAAAAGAAAATAATTTAGGAATATTAACCTTCCTGCCACTAATTAGAAGTTGGGGGACCAAGAAAAGTTAAATAGGATGGATAGGGCAGATAAAGGGTCTGAAAAAAATAGAAGTTAGAGCAAAGGCTAAGAGGTCAGTATCAATGGCAGCCCCAGATTTTGTGGGATCTGAAATTCATACAATTTTGGGGTGCTCCTTTAAGGAAAAACACAAAACGTAGCAGGATATTGAATATTTATCTGAAATGAGAAAAGAAATGACAATAAATGTCTATTGTCTTGGGAATTCTGGTCCCTTTCTCTTAGAAACTTTATGAAGCTTTTCAGAAATTATTATTTAGATAGGTTTTCTGATTTCAATCTGGTTTCCATTCCCCATCTAGAATACTGTACAACTTATAAAAACTCCCAACATTCCCAGGACCCCATGCAATTAATGGACCCAAGTGATGCTGAAACATCATTGGCTTCTTGAGGAGTCCATCATCTGATCAGTCAAATGTTTGAATACATATGTGTTTCCCAAATGTTGGCCTAAGGAGTTAGACTAGGAAAAGTTACATTGCATCATTTGTATAGGGGCTCTAGGCCTAAAACTTGAATTACTTGCATTGCATCCGTATTCAATTTTAGCATGAAACGGCCATAATTTGTAGCTTTATTATAATGGCAGGCAATACAATCATGATTTATTAGATCAATCTGTGTTTATAATTTATGCCAAGGAGGGTTTTTAAAGGCTTTATTTATTTATTTTTAGAGAGAGGGGAAGGCAGGGAGAAAGAGAAGGAGGGAAACATCGATGTATGAGGGAAACATCAAATGACTGCTTCTCAGGAACCTGGCCCACCATCCAGGCATGTGCCCTGTCTAGGAATTGAACTGGTGATCCTTTGATTTGCGAGACAATGCCCAACCCAGTGAGCCATACCAAGCAGGGCAAGAAAGTTTGCTGAAAATTCCAGAAGTATTTTCTGACCACTAAGAATCATTCATGGTATAATCTCTAGACTCATACATCTCAAGATTGTCTGTGGAAAAGTTATATCATTATTCTCATTCACTTATGAGATAGTTGAGGTACAGAGAGAATTATTAATCTTCTCAGAGAAATAAATCTAATAAGGCATGTGTTGGCTCTGGAGACTATGAGCTTAATTGCATCATTTTACTACCTCATCAGGCCTCACCAACTACTGATAAGTGGGTGGTATTTACTTGTGATGTGAGGATCCTCAACAATAAGTGAGTATTCTTTTACTCTTGGTGGAAGACCAATTATTTTACATCCTACCATGGTAGTAATAACAGCACATGGCTTGAAGTATATTTCCTTTTTGATCTCTTGCTAATCTGTTTTCTAGGAAATCTTTTCTAGTTTGTCTGTTAGGAATCAATTGTCTTTTACAGTTTCATGTTGTTTTCCCAGTCAGTGGCTTCAGAATCCCTAGAGCTTCTCTTGGAGCCACAGAAACTGACTGGCCAAGCATTAGAACACTCAACCTGGAGAAAACACCAGAGGCCTGTCAGGGTCAGGAGGCCAGAGGAAGACACTACATTCCTTCTCTGTAGGCATTCTCAGTGATCCTGGGTAAAGTTGATCCTCACCTGAATATCACTCACATCACATACATACTAATAACAGCGGACAGAATTGGACAAAATGAAAGTAAGACATAGGGCTCAAAAATGCAGCAGTTACATACAGTATCTCTATATTTCTGTATCTCCCCCCTGTTTCCAAACCTAGAGGAGAAATATGTGGAAGAGCAAGATAGGGAGAATATCCCAGAATATCCCACCAACACACATACACATGCACACAGAATACAAAGAGCTACATGGAGGGCAAAAGGTATGGGAAAGGAAACAGCTCACCTCTGTCACCCCAGTCCTCTTCAGACACAAGCCCAGCATTAACCATAAGAGCTTTATAGTAATAAATGTGGTATTAGAGTTTTAAACAGAACTATAAAAATTTCAATATCCAAAAATAATGGATTTGAGCAATACTTTATGAAAGGGAACATTTGAGATTTCATGGTTGAAAGCAGTTAAAATGAAGACCATTTCACATTTATAATTTAAATAGTTCAAGGCCAGAGGTAAGGGAGGGGGAGGCATACCACCTTGACAAGGAAAACTCTTCTATTATTGACATTATTTCAAATTACTGGACCTATGCTGATAATACAAGTATACAAACTTTTAGTTGATTGTATAATTATTTTTTAACTACCCAAGGAATAATGTACTCCTTGACTGCTTGCACATGGATCAGTCTCTACGAAACCTCCCTTATTACAGGACTGCTAGTTGCTAGTTGAGACTCCCCCAAAAGATATTTACAATGACTTAGTGACCTCCCCAAAGAAACAAAACTTTTTTTCCTGGGGAAAGAAAATTTATTAGAGAAAGGTAGAGAAATTTACAGATATTTTATTATTTCTGGCCTTGATTTAAAATCATTTAGTTTTCTTTAAATCTGTTACAGGTATAGATAAGCAGACATAGTGTGTTATTAGGATCCTTTGGGAAGCAGGCATGGAAACAGAGTTATAAGCACAAGAAAGTTATTGTGGGATAATGCCTGAGAAAAATAAAAGGGGAAAGGGAGCTGTGTTAGGCCAAGACAACCTATGTCCACTAGGTGGATCTGACACAGTTTCGGCAACCTCAGTAAGGAGCTGGGGAATAAGGATTGCTTGTTAGACCCCCTATATTGAGCAGGAATGACCAGGGTATAGTAATTACACAATCATCAATTAAGGCCTGTCTAGCAAAAGCATGGCATCTTCTGGGAAGCTGAGGGAGATCCTGAAAGCAATGCAGCTGGAGGCTGTCAACCAACTTCACTCCTTAAAGCTGAACAGCAAATTATTTTTTGAAAGGATACCTAAGCCAGCATATCCCTGGATCCCACACCTGATTGCACATTAAAGTTCTGCATCCCCAGCATGTCTATTAATTTTATAAGTTTAATAAGTGTTTTATGAGGTCTCATTAGATACTCATCAACCACTTCCATACAGCCAAACAACATGTGGATACCCAGGATATTCAGCTATTAAGAAGAGTCAATGTAGTAAACATGGAACTGAAACTTGGGACCTGACTCAATTTTGTGCCATATTTCAGCTGATCTATGATCAAATAAAGTGCAGATTCTCTTACAAAGAAGACTATCTTTTATTCATATTTATATCTTCTCATCTACATCCCCAAACACACATACACACACACATACACACACACACACACAGTAGAGCTTAGCAAGGCATATTCTGCCAAGGAAGGTCCCAGTAAATGATGTATTTAGTAGAATGACCAATACCACAATGTTGTACCTTCTTCCCTTCTCTTCACATCTATATAGACAGATTTTGTGCCAATGGCTATTCTATTGGTGGCACTTCTGAGTCTGGTTTTGAAAGCAATATATTTTGTCTATTTTCTTCTTTATAAAAGAAAGAGTAAAATCCCATCCAATGGTAACAGACAATGTAAATACAAAAATTCGGAGAAGAAATGTTATATTAAAGAATTGGCTTGAAGCCCTGGCTGGCGTAGCTCAGTGGATTGAGCATGAGCCTGAAAACCAGAGGATCGAGGTTCGATTCCCAGTCAGGGCACATGCCTGGGTTGCAGGCTGGTTCCCTGCAGGCCAACTCCCAGCAGGGGATGCACAAAAGGCAACCATACATTGATGTTTCTCTTCCTCTCTCCTTCCCCTCTAAAGATAAATAAATAAATAAATAAATAAATAAATAAATAAATAAATAAGATTAGAAAAAAAGAATTGGCTCGAGAACCATTTTCTGGCACCTGCCACTCTAATGATATCTCCAGTAAGGTAACCTTCTTCCCAGCATACCAGAGAGCAAGGTTGGAAGCAAGATGTATTACATATTCTGGGAGTCAACCATTTGTCAGAACAAATTTAGGAAGAAAGGAACAGAGAGAAGAAGGAGGAAAGGAAGGGAAAAAGGAGGAAGGTTATAGAGATCATTTACAAAAGATGAGAATTGGGAGGCACCTGTATGTAAATTTAATAATAACTTTCATGTTGTCAATGGACTAAGGATAATTTTATGATTGGAGGATGTTTGCTTTCATGATAAGAACATATAATATACAAGGTCCAGCTCATAGCTGGGATGAGACATAAATGTCAGGAAGCCTTAGTAGTTGCCAATGATGGAACAGTCCTTTGCAAATAATAAATGTCAGTTTGTAGCATCATCTGTGGTCCCCCACAGGGTAAGAGTCTGGCAATTTATGGGGCTGACCTTAAACACAGAAAAACAAGGAAGGAAGGAGGGAAAGAAGGAAAGGAAGAAAGGAAAGAAGGGATAGAGAGAAAGAGAGAGAGAAATAAAGAAAAAGGAAGAGAGTAGTCAGAGAGCATATATGCCTGACTCACGGACATGGACAACAGGGCAGGAATTGACTGTGGGATGGCGGGTGGGATGGGATGGAGGGGCAAAAGGGGGAAAATTGGGACAATTGTAATAGAATAAGCAAGAGTAAAACAGTTAAAAATAATAAAGAGAGAGAGAGAGAACCATTGCTTTCAAAGACTGGGGCTTCATTTGCAAAAGCATTTACTAATGTCTACTTTTCAGTGCTAGAAGACAAGCCATTGACTCTGACTTCTTGAAAGTAACCTGGAGAGAGCTGCAAATTGGGAGGCTAACACTGAGCTACAGGGGGGCTTCCTGGAAGGCTCTTTTATGCAATGTGCTGCTGGATAATTTACTTGTTTCAAGTCCATGATTAATGGAATTATTATTCATAATTTGGAAATGCCTAAAGAGCGAAGAACACAAACTGTTCTGAATAGCTGACAGTAATTGTCAGGCTCACACTAATAATGTCTGGGAAAAGAAAGCTCTGGCATTTTCCTTGAACTTGATTTCGGAATACTATTTCCTAACAGCAGTCAAGTGCTGTGGGCAGTGTACAGGCAAACCTTGAAAATATTGCTGGTTCTGTTCGACCACCACAGTAAAGTGAGTCATATGAATTTTTTCACACAAAATACTTATGTTCACACTATACAGTAGTCAATTAAGTGTGCAACAGCATTATACTAAAAAAACACAATGTACATACCATAATTTAAAAATATTTTATTGCTAAGAAATGCTAACCACCATCTAAGCCTTCAGTTACTCGTATCCTTTTGCTGGTTGAGTGTCTTGCTTCAATGTTAGTGACTGTTGACTGATCGGGGTGGTGGTTTTTGAACGTGCAGATGGCTGTGGAAATTTCTTGAAATATGACAATAAAATTTGTCCCATGGATTGACTCATTCTTTCATAAACAATTTCTCTGCAGTGTGATGCTGTTTAATAACATTTTACCCACAGTAGAATTTCTTACAAAATTGAGTCAGTCTTCTCAAACCATGCTGCTGCTTTATCAACTAAGTTTATGTAATAATCTAAATTTTATGTTGTCATTTCAACAACCTTCACATCTTCACCAGGTGTGGATTCCATCTGAAGAAACCACTTTCTTTGCTCATCCATAAGAAGCAAATCCTCATCTGTTAGTTTTGTCATGAGATTGTACCAATTCAGTCACATCTTCTGGCTCCACTTCCAGTTCTAGTTGTCTTGCTATTTCCACCACATTTGCAGTTACTTCCTCCAGTGAAGTCTTGAACTCCTCAAATTCATCCATGAGGGGTGGAGTCAACTTCTTCCAAACTCCTATTAATGTTGATATTTTGACCTCTTATCGTGAATCACAAATGTTCTTTCTTTCTTACTTTTGTATTTATTAAAAGGATGTAACTAAACATAGTTTGTTGCATTAGTTTTCTATGTATGAGTTTCCCCACCACAAAGAAATTTCTGTATGATCTTAGTATCAAGAATAGTTGTATAGTGGGATTGCTGAGCAATTGTTTGATTGATACATGTGTGCACTGCCTTGTATAAATACCAATACACAAATCAATGGCATCCAGAATGTTCAATCCTTTCCAGAAAATTTTTCACCTACTCTATCCAGATCCATCAAATAATTGCTATCTATGAAAGCTACTACCTTAAAATGTATTTCTCAAATAAGACTTGAAAGTCTAAATTATTCCTTGATACATGGGCTGCAGAATTGATGTTGCGCTAGCAGGCATGGAAACAATGTTAATCTTATTGTACATCTCCATCAGAGCTCTTGAGTAACCAGGTATAATATTTTGAGCAGCAATATTTTGAAAGAAATTTTTTTCTGAGCAGTAACTTTCAATAATGGGCCTAAAATATTCAGAAACCATGTTGTAAAAAGGTGTGTTGTCACCCAGGCTTTGTTGTTCCACGTATAGAGCACAGGCAAAGTTGATTTAGCACAATTCTAAAAGGCCCTATGACTTCGGTAATGGTAAATAAGCATTGAATTTAATTTAAAGTCAAAAAGCTATGGTACATCTACACAATGGAATCCTATGCTGCGGAAAGAAAGAAGGAACTTCTACCCTTTGCAACATCATGGATGGAACTGGAAAGCATTATGCTGAGCAAAATAAGCCAGGCAGTGAAAGACAAATACCATATGATCTCACCTTTAACAGGAATCTA
The DNA here is from genome assembly GCF_014824575.4 of Sturnira hondurensis. Lineage (NCBI taxonomy): Eukaryota > Metazoa > Chordata > Mammalia > Chiroptera > Phyllostomidae > Sturnira > Sturnira hondurensis. Next base: position 145,545 of record NW_028087993.1, on the reverse strand, counting down.
AACAACAAAACAAACAAGCAAGCAAAATATGACAAATGACACTCAAATACGGAACAGGCTGACAGGGTCCAGAGGGGAGAGGGGAGAGAATCATAGGGGAGAAAAGATGGACTCACATGAAGAAGTATAAAGGACACATGAACAACAACTAAGGTGGGGGTCGGAAATGGGAGGGAGGTGGGGAGCACTGGGGGAGCAGGGCTGGGAATATAGGACAGAAAACTGTACTTGAACAAGAATTAAATAAAAATAACAATTTTAAAAAGAATTTAATTTAAAGTCACCACCTACATTAGCCCATAACAAGAGGTATAGACTGTCCTTTGAAGCTTTGAAGCCAGGCATTGACTTCTCTTCACAGCTATGAAACTCCTGGATGGCATCTTCTTCCAATAGAAGGCTGTTTCATTGACATGGGAAATCTTTTTTTTTTTTAGTGTAGCTGCATTCATTAATTACCTTAGCTATACTTTCTGGATGACTTGCTGAAGCTTCTACATCAACAGCTGTCCTGTGTATAATGCGCACCCACATTTTTGTGCACATTATACGTGGGGTTATTATACCCATCATTATGCCCATGGTATGCAATAATTGTACCCATATATAATGTGCATTCTTATTTTTCCCTCAAAAAATGTGGGCAAAAGTGTGCATTACACATGTCAAAATACAGCAAACCTAATAAACTAATCTCTCCTAGCTTCAAACTTTTCTTATGTAGCTTCCTCACCTCTCTCAGCCTTCATAGAATTGAAAAGACGTAGGGTTTTGTTCTAGATTGCACTTTTGCTTAAGGGAATGTTGTAACTGGTTTGATCTTCTCTCCAGACCATTAAAACTTTCTCCATATCATCAATGAAGTTATTTTCTTTCTTTTCATGTGTGTGTTCACTGGAGTAGCACTTCTAACTTCCTTTAAGAACTTTGTCATTGCATTCACGGTCTGGTGAGCTATATAGTGCAAGAGGCCTAGATCTCAACATATCACAGCTTTCAAAATGCCTTCCTTACTAAACTTAATCATTTCTAGCTTTTGATTTAAAGTGAAAGTTGTGTGACTCTTCCTTTCACTTGAACATGTAGAATTATTAATTGGCCTGATTTCAGTATTGTGTCTCAGGGAATAGAGGGGCCCAATTAGAGAGAGAGAGAGAGATGGAGGAATGGCTGAGAGAGCACACACATTTATTGATTAAGTTATTAGTTGATTAAGTACTCCATCTTATATGAGTACAATTTGTGGCACCTCAAAGCAATTACACTAAGAACATCAAAGATCACTGATCAAAAATCTCTATAACAAATATAATAAAAATGAAAAAGTGTGAAACATTGTGAGAATTACCAAAATATGATACACAGACACAAAGTGAGCAAATGCTGTTGGAAAAATGGCTCCCATGGACTTGCTCAGAGAACGGTTGCCACAAACCTTCAATTTTAAAAAAGAAAAAATGCAATAGAAGCACAATAAAGCAAAGCACAGTAACTGAAGGTAAGTTCATATGTAACATTTCCCATATACAAAACCAGATGCATTTTTTGGAATTTTTCATTTATTCCAGTGGTGCTTACACTTTTATTCTAGTCCTACACACTGTCATACTCAAGGTAAGAAGTGACCTTTTTCTAATTTCATGATCAATAGAGGTTTGTCCTTATTAATATAATTATGATTTTGAACTAGAAGTCTCTAGTCATTATTACCAAATTAAGGAAAGAGTCAACTGAACAAAAGTTGAATAGTTTTGTCCAATTGTTGAGGATCTCAGAGACAAGTAGATCCCAAATAACATTACATTCAAGAGCATTTGCAAATACCTTGTAAGTCAATATTTTACAGCACATATTTCCTTCTTCCTCTGTAACTGATTTATGTAGTGAAGTTCACTATGAGTTGAAAGCTCATACCTAGTTGAAAATGATCTACATTCAAGAACCTTGATCTTCTTCCAGAACATTTCTAGAGCCCTTAGAGGCTAAGTTGAAATATCAGAAACAATTTAACTCAATATTAACTCAACTAGCAACAGGGAGGTCTGGGAATGAAGCCACTTAAACTGCATGTGGTCCGCACCAGACCATTAAATGCTGTTCATGCCCAGAGATGTTTACATCCCTAATATTTTAAAAGTTCCTTTGGCAAATTTAACTATTTAAAATACTATTTATATATCACACATCCTGGTGTCTTAATTTGGGAATACAGAATAGAGAGTTCTACAGGGAGAAGTAGCTGGAAATTTTGGCTAATGAAAATGATGATCGTTAATTATATTACAGCAAATGTATATTTCAAAAATACTTACAAATTATAAACCTTAAAGTAGCATGCATGGCTAATCTACCTATGAATAAATAATAGATTTTAAAAGACTGAAAAGAGAATTCTATTATATCAGATTCATAGAAACAGCAATGCCATTTCTACCTCCAAGTACTATGAACTTAATCCCAGAATGTTCTTATATTAATAACAGTATCACTTATGTTTTAGAGGTCTTTTACTTTTCACTTGATGTAGTATTTCCAAATATATAATTTCAATCATCTTGTGAAGATAATATCATCCTTGTTTTGTTGTTAGTGATGATGAAGATCACAAAATAAAATAACTTGTCTAACTCCTAATAGCTAGTGAGTAGTACAGCCCTGTTGTTCTCAGTCCATTATACCTTCTTCCACACCCAGGCACCCTAATTTGTAAGCACATAGTAGAGTTATGGAGGTAAGAGGTATATTAGACAAGAGGAAATGGTAACACTGCTACAACAAATATTAATATTTATTTCCATATCTGCTTTCCCTATTAGATGGTAATCTTCTCAAAGAATATACATTAAATCTGTATCGCTCATGCTTTGCATAGTCTCTATATAGTCACATATTTGCTAAGCCAAAAAAGACTCACCAAATATGAATGTGAGGCTTTCATGAACAGTTGTCCTGTCATTAAAAACAGATTTTTCTCCAAACCTAGGAAAATGTGAGGAGACACATGGGAACTGAAACAGGGACAGATTCATTCATCTATTCATTCAGAAACTACTTTTTGAGAAACTATGTGCCAGGCATTGTATGGCAGAAGGCATAGCAACACAGAAGACAGGCATGACCCCTTTACTCACAGAGCACTCATAGACTTAGACTTGTACTTTTAACTCCTGTTTTAAAGTAGGAATCAATGCTTCTCAAATGTGAATGTGTGTATGATTTACTCAAGGATTTGGCAGATTCTGATTTAGTAGTTCTGGAGTAGGGCCAATGTGTCTACGCTGCTCACAAACTCCCAGTTGACACTAATTACCCTGGTACCAGATTCATCCTTTGAATAGTTAGGACCATGAATATAAAATTGTGTTCTCTTGAAATACTACCTTATATTCACTGCTCCTCCCCAAGACTTCCCCAGTGTTATTTGTCTTTATTTGTATTTGTGTGTGTGTGGGGGGGAGTTCTGTGAAATTTTATCACACATGTAAATTTGCATATGCACCATCACAGCATCTACAATATATCTACATCAAAGATATAGACCAGCTCCATCACTCCCAACCCCCCCAATGTTGCAAACCCTTGGCAACCACTAATCTGTAATCCACCTCCATCTATAATTTTGTCAATTTAAAAGTGTTATATAAATAGAATCATACGGTATGTAATCTTTTGAGATCGGTACTTTCTCTCCACATGATTATCTGTAGAGCCATGAAGGGTTTTGCCTATATCAATAGATGATTCCTTTTTTTTTTTTTTTGTAGAGAAGTGTTCAATGATGTGCAAGTACCACAGTTTAGCATTTGAAAGATATCTGGATTTTTTCCATTTTCAATTATTTTAAATAAGGTTACTGTAAATGTTTTTGTACAGACTTTTCTGTAAATGTAATTATTCCTTTCTTTGGGATGAATAACCAAGATTGCAACTGCAGGGCAATATGGTAGTTACAGGCGTAGTTTTATAATAAACTGCCCAATTGTTGCCCAAAGTGTCTATACAGTTTTACATTCCCACTAGCAAAATTTGAGAATTCTACTTGCTTCTTACCTTTCCAGCACTTAGCATTGCCACTATTTTTAAGTATTACTTGATATATATATATATATATATATATATATATATATATATATATATATATATGTGTGTGTGTGTGTGTGTGTGTGTGTGTGTGAATTATATTCATATATATGAATTTCTAAAATTAAAAAATAGTGGAAAATACAGTTTTTTCCACTGTCTTACTTGTTTTTTTTTGCTGAAGTGGAGTTGCTGTTGCCAAAAAGGTTTCTATTTTTAGGTTACCCACTTTCTGGGCCTTCAGCTAGGGAAGGCAAGCTTTTATTTTTCTGTGATGTTGGCAGTGGGTTGGAGACTTTTGGAGCATCCTGTGTCAAATATGTTGAGATGATTTAAAAAAAAAACACCCAGATGACTCACTGCCCTGTTGCTCCTCAAGCCCTCTGTTATTTATTTATTTATTTGTTTGTTTATTTATTTATTTAATTCTTGCTCAAGTACAGCTTTCTGTCTTATATTCCCAGCCCTCTGTTATTTAAATCTGCAAATAATAGACCCCCATGCAATGGGATTTCCTTCCTTTGGATTGTTACTGAGGACTGACCCTTTTTCTCAGTCCTAGATATTACATTCTCTGAACCCTGAGGGCCCAGGAGCGTGACACTTTGCATTTTCCATTAAACTGCTCTTTAATAGTGATTGAAATTAAGAGACTCTAATCGCAAGCACCCCTCTTGTGGTTTCTAGGTTCAGGAAGTGCTATAAGCCTCTAAGGCTTATAGCAAAGGAAGATAGCAAAGAAAACTCTGGCCTGTCTCTTTGGATTGCTATCACATCTGGGAAGAAAATAAGCTCCTGACTACTTCTGCTGCTTCCAAATGTGGCCTCTGTGTACACGCTTCTCAGTCCAACATGTAATATGTTCCTCATTACTTAGCTAATATTTTCAAATGCCCGGATCCACAAAAGTCCTGGCAATTGATGGTGGGATATCACAGGAATCAATGTTAACCTCTGCCCCTCAGTTTATGTACTCTCTGCCTTCCCTAAAGATAACACAGAGTGGCCAACATTTTCTGACACTAGGAATTTTTAACAACTTTTTGTGGAATAGAGGAATGTGGCAGAGTTGCACAAAATCCTGATAACCTCTGGTAGGTAAAACTCACTTTAAAACACTTTCCAAATGTATACTAAGATTTTATCAGTAAATCGTTATAACTAAGAGCTTAAGTTTAAATTTCTCAAATATATTTCAGTTATAGAAAGTATGTCTTCACTCTGTATCAAATATAACATATAATTTAAAAAATCTGAAGTATATCGATCCATGTCATCTAGGCTTAATGGTAAACTCCAAACACCAATGCCTTTTGCAATGATAAACCCTTTCTATTTAATGAGAAATATTTTATTTTTATGAAATAATGTACGTAGTTTAGAACTTTAGTTGGAAATGAAAATTAACTTTCTTCCAGCTGTACACACAAAAAAACATTATCGAAGCCATAAGTGGTTTACCGGTAACTGTCAACAACTTGCACAGTCAACTGAGCCATATGATTTCTAAGCTCTAGAGAACAGTTGTTTGGAGACCACATTTCTTCACCTAAGTTATATGTATCAGAGTCATCCTCAAACTAGAAAGGGACCAGGAGGCAAAAAGAACCAGGCTTCATTTGAAGAAGAGTCTGCCCAAGGTTGCAAACCCAGTAAATTGAACTAAAATTCTTACCTCTTAACTATGGGAGCAATACCAATTTCATTATATCAATGGTTCTCATGCCTCTGTTGCACCTCAGAATCACCTAGAGGGCATGAAAAATGCAAATTGCTGCGTCCCTCAGAGTTTCTGATTCAGTTGCTCTGGGGTGGGAACTAAGAATCATTTCATACCAGATCCCATATAGCTGCTGATGCTGCTGATCGTAGGGACCACTCTTTGAGAACCACTACATTGCAGCATTTCCCTTTTATATTTCTGTATTAATTTACATTTAACAAAGATCTTTGTTTTTAACCTTATATCTTAATGAAATTTCAATGCACAAAAGTTTCCTATTCTCTTCTCTGAAGATGATTTTATTCTCATAAAATCATCAAGTCCCAACAACATTCCACTGATAATTTCTTAACATACCACCATCTAGCCTCTGTGTGCCCTATACCTCTAGCTAATGGTTCAAGACCCTACGCTAGTGGCAGCCTACCTTGGTTCCCAGCATGTCCACCCAGGTAGCTCTAAGCCCAGAACAAGTAACAGTTACCTGCAGATTGCTTTGTAGATAATGCCAGGTGGCCCCAGTCAGGATACTGGTAGTAGCTGACCTTGGACTACAGGTCCCAGGAGGTACAGAGCAAGCACACATAGGGGACAAATTCATACCAAGTCAAAGCACCACCTAATCACCTTCACAAGCAATACACTCAAGGGGCAGACTCTGTGGGTACCAGAGCCCCACTGTAGTACAACAGGAAGATATTCATACCCACATGGGGGTGATTGGTGAAGCTGTGCTACTGGACCCAATAGGACACCCACTAAATTCGGCAATTCTACCAAGAACAGCAGACATAGCATCTCTACCTAATGCATAGACACAAACACACGGAGGAAGCCAAAATGATAAAACAAAGAAACATGTCCCAAATGAAAGAACTAAACAAAATTCCAGAAAATGAACTAAACAAAATGTAGACAAGCAATCTACCAGAAATAGAGTTCAAAATACTGGTTATAAGAATGCTTGATGAACTTAGGGGAACAGTAGGTGAACTTAGTGAAAACTTAGTAAGAATCTCAACAAAGAGCTAGGAAACATAAAAACGAATATGGAAGCATAACAAAGAACCAGTTAGAAATGAAAAATACACTAAATGAAATGAAGAATGCATTACAGAGAATAAACAGTGGAATAGGTGAAGGAGAGGAGCAAATCAGTGATTTGGAAGGTAAGGAAACAGAGAACACCCAATCAGAAGAGCAAAAAGAAAAAAAAGAATTAAAAAATAAAGATGGTGTAAAGACACTCTGGGACAACTTCAAGTACATCAACATTCACATTATGGGGGGTTCCAGAAGAAGAGAGAGTGAGCAAGAAATTGAAAACCTATTTAAAAAATAATGATAACAAACTTCCTTAATCTGGTGAAGGAAAAAGACATACAAGTCCAGGAACCACAGAGAGTCGCAAACAAATGAATCCAAAGAGGTCCACACCAAGACACATCATAATTAAAATGCCAAAAGTTGGAGACAAACAGAGAGCCTTAAAAGCAGCAAGATTAAAGCAGTTACTGATCTATAAGGGAGCTCCCATAAAACTGTTAACTGATTTCTCAACAGAAACTTTGCAGGTCAGAAGGAATTGGTAAGAAATATTCAAAAACTAATGAAAAGTAAGGAACTAAAACCAAAATTATTCTAACCATTCGAGTCATCATTTAGACTTAAAAGACAGATAAAGAGCTTTCCAGATAAGAAAAAGCTATAGGAGTTCATCAACACCAAACCACATTATAAGAAATGTTGTTTATTTAATTTTTATTTTTATTTAATTCTTGTTCACGTACAGTTTTCTGTCCTATATTCCCAGCCCTGCCCCCCAGTGCTCCCCACCTCCCTCCCATTTCTGACCCCCACCTTACTTATTGTTCATGTGTCCTTTATACTTCTTCATGTGAGTCCATCCCCTTTTCCCTTATGATTGTCTCCCCTCTACCCTCTGGACCCTGTCAGCCTGTTCCGTATTTGAGTGTCATTGGTCATATTTTGCTTGCTTGTTTGTTTTGTTGTTTAGATTCCTGTTAAAGGTGAGATCGTATGGTATTTGTCTTTCACTGCCTGGCTTATTTCACTCAGCATAATGCTTTCCAGTTCCATCCATGATGTTGCAAAGGGTAGGAGCTGCTTCTTCCTTTCTGCAGCATAGAATTCCATTGTGTAAATGTACCATAGCTTTTTGATCCAGTCATTGACTGATGGGCATCTAGGTTGCTTCCAATTCTTGGCTATCATAAATTGTGCTGCTATGAACATCGGGGTGCATAGGCTCTTTTGGATTGGTGTTTCAGGGTTCTTAGGATATACTCCTAAGAGTGGAATTGCTGGGTCAAAAGGCACGTCCATTTTTAGTTTTCTTAGAAAATTCCATACTGTTTTCCATAGTGGTTGTACCAGTCTGCAATCCCACCAACAGTGAACTAGGGTTCCCTTTTCCCCACAACCTCTCCAGCACTTGTTGTTTGTTTCTTTGTTTATGATAGCCATTCTGACTGGTGTTAAGTGGTATCTCATTGTGGTTTTAATTTGCATTTCTCGGATAGCTAGCGATATCGAGCATCTTTTCATGTGTCTCTGGATCCTCTGTATGTCCTCCTTGGAGAAATGTCTGTTCAAGTCCTCTGCCCATTTTTTAATCAGGTTACTTGTCTTCTTTGAGTGGAGTTGAGTGAGTTCTTTGCATATTTTGGAGATTAAACCTTTGTCTGAGGTATCATTGGCAAATATGTTTTCCCAAACAGTTGCTTCTCTTTGTATCTTGATACTGTTTTCCTTAGCCATGCAGAAGCTTTTAATTTTGATGAGATCCCATTTGTTTATTCTTTCCTTTATATCCCTTGCTCTAGGGGATGTATCAGTAAAAATAATGCTGCGTGGAATATCTGAGATTTTCCTGCCAATGTTCTCCTCTGGGCCTTTAATGGTTTCACAGCTTATATTTAAGTCTTTTATCCACCTTGAATTAATTTTGGTGTATGGTGTAAGTTGGTGCTCGAGTTTCATTTTTTTACATGTAGCTGTCCAGTTCTCCCAACACCATTTGTTGAAGAGGCTGTCTTTACTCCATTTTATGTTGCTGCCCCCTTTGTCGAATATTAATTGGCCGTAGAGATTTTGGTTTATTTCTGGGCTCTCTGTTCTAGTCCATTGGTCTATGTGCCTGTTTTTATGCCAGTACCAGGCTGTTTTGATTACAGTGGCCTTGTAATACAGTTTCATGTCAGGTATTGTGACCCCTCCTACTTTGTTCTTCTTTCTCAACATTGCAGCTGCTATTCGGGGTCTTTTATGGTTCCATATAAATTTTTGAAGTGTTTGTTGTGTGTCTGTGAAGTATGTCATTGATACTTTAATAGGTATTGCATTGAATCTGTAAATTGCTTTGGGTAATATGGATATTTTGATGATGTTAATTCTTCCAATCCATGAACATGGTATATGTTTCCATTTGTGTGTGTCTTCCTTGATTTCTTTCTTCAGTGTTGTGTAGTTTTCTGCATACAGGTCTTTAACCTCCTTGGTTTGGTTTATTCCCAGATATTTTATTTTTGGTTTTGCTATATCAAATGGGATTTTTTTTCTTGATTTCTTCTTCTGCTCTTTCATTGTTGGTATACACCAAAAAACTGCTTGAACTAATAAATAAATTTGGCAAAACAGCGGGATACCAAGTCAATATCCAGAAATATAAGAAATGTTAAGGGTCATCTTGAAGAAGAATAATAAAAAAAGATTAAAAATGTGACTCATAAAATGCCAATAGTTAAATATCTATCAAAATTATGTTAAATGCAAGTGAATTAAATGTTTCAGTCAAAAGATATATGGTGGCTTAATGGATAACAAAACAAGAGCCTTACATATACTGTCTACAAGAGACTCACTTCAGATCAAAAGATACACACAGCTTGAAAGTTAAGGGATGGCAAAAGTTATTTCATGAAAATCAAAACAAACAAACAAATAACAAAAAAAGCTAGGGTAGCAATACTTTTCCCAGACAAAAAGACTTTAAAACAAAGGCTACATATCAGAGTCAAAGAATGACCCAGCAATTCCCCTTCTGGGTATTTATCTGAAGAAACACAAAACAGTAATTTGAAAAGATATGTACATCTACATGTTCATTGCATCATTACTTATAATAGTCAAGATATAGAAGCAATCGAAGCATCCATCAATAGGTGAATGGATAAAGAAGTGGTGCATTACAATGGAATAAAAAAATGCATTCTTGCCATCTCAAAGAACATGAATGGACCTAGAAGTATTCTACTGAGTGAACTACATCAGACAGAGGAAGACAAATGCCATAATAATTCCACCTATATGTGGAATCTAAAAACCAAGATAAACAAGCAGAACAGAAACAAACTTATAGATACAGAAAATATTTTAATGGTTTCCAAATGAAAGGGAGACTGGGGAGAAGAGTGAACATGGTGAGAGGATTATGAAGTACAAATTGGTAGTTACAGAATAGTCATGAGGATGTAAAGTACAGCATAGGGAATATAATAAAGAATATTGTAATAACTATGTATGTTACATGGGTACTAGATTAATTGGGGTGATCACTTAGTAAATTACACAATACCTAATTACTGAGTTGTACACAAGGAGCTAATATCATATTGTTTGTCAAGTTTAATTGAAAAATAATATTTATTTAAAAAAATAAAATAATAATATAAACAGAGCCACTTTAAAATGGAGTCAGGGCTGCCATCCTAGAGGAAAGGCCTTGTACAACTTTCTCCTCAAAACTATAGAATGTTAAAACAGGGAAAAGTAACCTTTGAAATGGGCCTAAAGCAATACTGTATCCCAAACAACTGTTTCCAAAAATAGCAAGAAAGCAGATACTGACTACCTGAGCAAAAATTTAAAACATTCTTTAGAAATAGCATCACTATGTTAACTTATCCACACCTATAGAAATGCTTCCTTCTATTGATGATTCTCTTTCTCATCAATACCCCATGTCATCATCACCTAATTGGAACACTATTTGTGTTTCTACCTGAATCAGTGCCTCTTGAATAACATGTCTTTTGGTTCTCAAATGAATGTTATTGCCTCTCACTTTGACCTCTTATTTTGAGATTAACAGGCAGAAACACTCTCCTAGTCATTGTGGGCTGCTATAACAGAATACTATACACCAGATGGCTTAAAAAGTTATTTCTCACAATTCTGGAGATCAAGACTTCAGTAGATTTAGGATCTGATGAGAGCCCACTTCTCAGGTCATAAAGATAGCCATCTTATCACTATGTTCTCAAATGGTGGAAGGACAAGGAATCCTCCAGAATTCTCTTTTATAAGTACGCTAATCCCATTCATGAAGGTTCATGAACTCTAGTTCATGGCCTAATCACTTCCCACAGGCCCCACATCAAAATACCATCATATTGGGAATTGAGGTTTTAACGTGTGAATTTGAAAATGACACAAACATTCAGTTTACAGAAAGTACATAACTGACTCTACTTTTTTCTACACATGTAACCAGTAATTCTGACACAACTGTGTCACAAATGTCAAGCAGTTGGTGGCCCAGGGAGATTCAGACTTCCTAATGAGGTGGAGGTGGCTGCATTTTTAGTCAAATTCCCAGTGTGATTGCGGTTAGTTGCTCTAAGTATGCAAACACCATCAGCTGACTCAATGTTTATGCCAGAGTATGGAGCATCTACATCATTCAGCACATAAGACTGAGACTTTGTCTCTTGCTTTCAGAAATGTGTCATTTATGTGCCTTCGAAAATTGTGGAACTTAATGAATGGTCAAAAGGTTTTTTAAATGAATGTTCATTTATAGTAGCATGCACTCTGTTCTCTGTATTATATACACATATTCAATGTGTTGAGTAATTTGTTACAGTTATGGTCCAGTATTCAGAAACAGAAAAGTATAAAATACATATGTGTGTCAAATAATATGACACTTGACACATCTTATGAAGTTTTATCCAAACTCCAAACCCTCATACTGCTTTGACAATTATCTTGAGACATAATTGATTTACTTAGTGTAAAATGTGCCTCTGTAATTATTTGTGACAGGCATTAGAGTCTGGACTTTCCATGATTAGCACAGAATAAAACCCAAAAGGTCAGAGAAGTTCTATCTGAGATAAAGCTTGGCAGCTGCAGTGCTTTCTTACCACTGATCTGTAGCTTTTAAAACTGTGGTTCTATTTTATTTTCTTGAAGTTTATTAACTTGAGATAATAATAAGTGGTTTTAGAGAATTTTGCAAATTGACCATTGTTTTTATCTATCCATGAAGAAAAATTAAAATGTCTACTTTATGATACTTCTTATATTAAAATATTTGCATCCAAAGAAGACTGTTAATATATGTGAAGGCATTTGACATTATTACTCATCAGAAAATACATGGGCAAACTTCAGTGAGATATTACTATAGTACCACCAGCATAGTTAAAATTGAAAGAACTGGTAATGTCAAGTGCTGGCAAGGATGGAGAGTAACCGGGACTCTTGCACATTGTTGGTTGGAGATAAATTGGTAAAAGTACTTCGAACAACTGGTAGAAGCTAGTAAAGCTAAAAAACAAATATTCTAAGGCCCAGTATTTCCATTCCTAGCTATATATACAACAGAAATGTGTACAAGTGCAAAAAATGCACGCACAAAAATGATCTTCCTGGCCAAAACCTACAAACACAAATGTCCATTGACAGGTGATTGGATAAATGCATGTGATATATTCAGACAATGCGATATATTCATACAATGGGATATAATAATTCAGCAATAAAAATAAACTATTGATATATGCAAATACATGGATGAAACTCATGTACAAAATATTGAGCAAACGAAAGCCAAAAACAAAAGAGGACAAACTGTATAATTCTTTTTACATCAAGTTTTAAAAATATCCAAAATTTGGGAGAGTATTAACTAGGAGAGGGCACAAAGGAGCTTCCCAGAGTGCTGCTTCTGTTCTGTATCTTGATGTCAATGCAAATTTCATGGATATGAAAATTCACCAAGCTTTTTACTTAAGATCTGTTTACTCACTAAAAAATGTATCTTTTAAAGCAGAAGTAAGAACACTATGTATCCAAAATTGTCAAAATGGCCTGGTGAATTGATGCTTCTGGACAGGCTGATTTCAGAGTGTGCCAACTTGTTCCCAGAAAATGAAAGCTTTTCTGAGTCACCAGGTCATATTTCTGGCAGTTCTACATAGCAATATATTTTCGGTGCTCTGCCCAGGACTAAGCGATACTTAAATGTAAATTTTGGACCATCTTTTTTTATTATAAAATGTCACACAAAAGTGGCAACATTTCATGACCCACATGCTACTTTTAATATTCATATAACTCACAATTTTTAATTCTTAAACATACAACTTAACAACTTAAAAACGATGAACAATCTGTATATATACCTCTTGTTGCCATTATAACACAACTCCTTGAAAGCAATCATTTAAGTAACCACTAGATTTATCCATTATTGGAAAAACTCTGCTTAATAAAATATCCATAATTTTTTGAGATTTAGAAAAATAAATGTCTTATTTCAAATTTATTTCAGATAAGTTTTATTTTCCACACATACCCTATCACTGTTTCAAATAATTATATGCAGACCCAGAAGGAAGGTACAGACCTTGTTTCCAAACTATACCCTGGAAGGAACTATTTTCTACCTGACATGGACTATCATACAAAGGTATATCAAATAGAAAGCTGCTCTTAACCCTGATGAGATTCTATCCACCACAACATCTATTCAGGGGTAGCATTTTGGTCTTGCTAAAGTTTGGCACTATCCACTGTGAGCAGTAGTCCCAGATACAACATCACACAGCAGGCTGATTCTCCAGGAATGAAGCTGAAGTCATATGTTCTGTTTGTCTTTGGAAACCTCAGAGTGCTTTTCTAGTACTGACTTTCTGATCTTTGAAAGGAAGCAAACTCTTGTTTCCTAGGGTTAATTTTTACCCCAGGACCTTCTTGAATATCATCTTTCTTCAGTGAAAAATAGAGGCATTTATTAAAGAAGATACAATATACGAGAAACATTGTGCATAGGACGATGACACCTCAGTCCCCTTCAAAGTAGGCACCTTGGGATCTCACGCAGTTCTCTTTCAATGGATAAGTGTCCATTTCTTACAATGCAGCTTTAAGGTGTTATTAAATATGTCACCTCTTCAAACTAAAACATGGTACTACAAGCCAGGTGCTACTCTCAGCATCACAATGGCTGAAACAAAGTAGAATACAGAAGTTGTTTCAAGTCTGTAGAAGTGGTAAAGACAGAAAATGAATAGGACTCCTTTACAATGAATCTTTTGTGGGTCAGCAGATTTAGTCAAAGTTACTTTAAAAATAATTAAAACTTCATTAGCAATTAACTGTCTCAGCAATAAGGCATTCTGCTGTCATTTATTTCCATATAAGAAGTCACTGCAGAAGAAATGCAATTACTATTGAAGAGGAAAATAAATACTGAGCAAAAGTAAGTCATTTTTTTACAGAATTATGGATATTACACTGATTCTAAGTTTTATTTAATCAAAGCATTTGGCTATTTTACTTTGGTAAGTAAGTTTATGATCAGCAAAGATGAAATTGTTATTTTTTAATGGCACTACAGCTAGCATATTTTTGCAAAGTTCATAGCAATGATTTTAACATAATTGCTTGGAGCTATTGTATAAAGAATATGGGAGGTGCTGTTTGCTCAACTGGTTTTTAACAAAAAGCAAAAGCAATTAAATGGAGGAAAAAATACCTTTTCAACAAATCATGCTAGAACAATTGCACATCCAGTGGCAAATATATAAAGTAAACTTCAACCTAAATGTTATACCATATACAAAAAATAACTCAAAATAGATTATAGATTTAAATATGAAAGCTAAAATTATGAAACTTTTAGAAAAAAGCAGGGGAGAAAATCTTTGGGATCTAAAGTCAGGCAAAGAGTGCCAAAACTTGGCATGGCCTATACAATCCATTAAGGAAATCCATTAAATAAAATACTGATAACTTAAGACTTCATCAAGTTTAGAAACATTTGTTGTGTGAAATAATGAATTATGGGGATGAAAATAAAAACTACACAATGAAAGAAAATAATTGTAACAAAACCATATATCTGCACAGATGGCAACTATTTACAATACGAGGTCTTTCTAGAATGTATCCAGCCATATTTTATGAAAAATAGAGGCATTTATTAAAGAAGATACAATATACGAGAAACATTGTGCATAGGATGATGACACATCAGTCCCCTTCAAAGTAGGCACCTTGGGATCTCACACAGTTCTCCCAATCACCATCAGCTGTCCCATCGTATTCTCCTGAAATTCATCAATGGTATGGAATCTCTTCCCTTTCAAAGGTGATTTTAGTTTGGGAAGAGCCAGAAGTCACAGGGCACCAAATCTGGGCTTTAGGTAGGCTGAGTCACCTGGGTGATTTGATATATTTTGAAAGACTCTACATAGCACATCATGCATAAGTGCGTGCCTTGTCGTGATGAAGCTGCCAATCATCAGTCACTCATAGCTGCAGCCCTTTGACTCATACGAATAATTTCTGTGGAGGAATATTCAAGCTTCACACAAAATCTGATGCAGATTCATTGCTCTACTCACTCAGCCATTTTGAATGTGACAACCACACAATACACATATTCACTCAACAATGTCTACCATCCCCACTAACTAGTACAGTGAAGTTGTCATTATTCACACATGCAGATACCAAGCAACTCTCCTTGACTACCAATTTACACAAACTGTTCTCTACTAACAATGATTGGACTTTTTCCAGACAGACCTCATATATTAAAACTCTCAAACTCAACAATAAAAAACAACAACCAAAAAAGAATCAATCTGATTTTAAAATATTAAAATGCATTAAAAGACATTTCACTGAAGTGGATACATAGGGGGTACACAAGCAGTGCTGCTATTGTGGGTGAGGACTCAGGTGGTGGGAGATGGGGTTACTAAAGCTGTGTTGGGGGGCTGGGCCCTTTGGGAAGTGCTAGGCAGGGCTATTATGATGGTGGGGGCCACTTTGGATTGTTGTTAGGTAGCACTACTATGGCTATGGGGGACAAATGTCACAAATGTCACACCATTTGGGACATCGTTTCTGTAAGTGCAGACTCTGACTAACATGTAGATTGTAGATAAACAACATGTTTGTATAACAATCCTAGGAACTAACTTCAAAAGATACAGACTCCAATCTTTAGTCATTCTAGCTCTGAGAGGTTTGCTGCCCTTCAATCATAAAACCAGGATAATGAAAATGAGGATGATGCACACCAGACCATCACTTGACTAGTTTCAAGATCTTTATTGGAATAAACTGTACTGATCTGCAAAGAGGACTTTGCAACCCCCTCTCTTGATCTCTTTGTTGAGCTTTCCCTCTTCCTCCCTATAAAAACCTCTGCTGGCTCTGAGATGTGAAGATGGGCTTTGGACAAGAATCCTCCGTCTTCTCAGATTGCTGGCATCTATATAAACCACTTTCTCATCAGCACCTGTCTAATGAGTATGGTTTTTGTTGCAGCAGGCAGCCATACCTGCATTTGGTTACAGTTTTTGGCGATTCTGCCAGGACAAGGTTGACGCTGCCAAGACAGTGTCCCCAGTAAGGACACTGAGGGCCTGGGAGAGGGTCCTACATGCTTGTGGCAGCTGACTCCAGGGCTGGGATTGCAGGGATTTTCCAGTAGCTACTGAGAGTTCTTTATCTTGAGGCCTCTCCCTGCTATCCCTCTCAAGGCATCAGCCACCTAAAACATTTAGCTGGTGAAAGGAAACAGGTCTCTAGGGACTGGACAGACTCCAAGACTGGATAAGCCCCTGGTGTGCATGACCAGAAAGCTCTCTGTCCTGCCATTTGAGTTATTTGAACCACTCTAGGATTCCATAGGAAATCATTTGTTTGGTACTGCTTGACGAGAGGCAAGGCTTTATAACAAGAAAAATTCTAGTTCCCCAACATGGGATTTACGTAGAGTATCTTTTCTGGTTTGGTTACATGGATTTTTGCACACTTAAATGCTTTCTCCTTTGTCTGTGTGCTGTGGGATGTCCTCATCACTGCATTTTTGCCCAGTTCCTCTGTGGGAGGAGTCAGTTTCTATTTGAGAGCTCTCATGTCTCTGAAATGAAACTTTGGTTCTCTCCTATGTCTGAAATGAAACTAGTTAGGTACTGTTGCTTGCTTTCCTACCTTTTGAGGACTTTGTTTGATCTTTGTTGTTTGTACACACCAGGAATCCTCTGCCTCTGCTGTTTGGGCTTTGTGCCATTTGGACCTCATCAGAGTCATCTGTGGTACTGGTTGATGTGAGGTAAAATTCTAAGATTAGTATATCAGTACTTCTTTTTAAAGAATGTAGTTTGAGAGTAATCCTGTATTTGAACTTTTTCTTTCCTTTAGATTTTGTTTTTGTTTCTGTTTTTATTTAACTTTTTTATTGTTGTTCAAGTACAGTTGTCTCCATTTCCCTCCCACCACTACCCTGCACCCCAGACAGCCCCACTTTCTACTCTTAGCCTTAACCCTCTTTGGTTTTGTCCATGTGTCCTATATATATGTTTCTGAAAACCCTTCCTCTTTCCCCCCACATTATCTCCTCCCACCGGCCCCCTGGTTACTGTCAGTTTGTTCTTAATTTCCATGTTTCTGGTTCTGTTTTGCTTGCTTGTTTGTTTTGTTAATTAGGTTCCACTTATAGGTGAGATCATATGGTATTTGTCTTTCACCACCTGGCTTATTTTCTCAGATACATCCTCTTGAGCAAGGGACATTATGGAAAGAATAAACAAATGAAATCTCATCAAAATAAAAACTTCTGCACAGCTAAATAAAATAGCATTAAAATGAAAAGAGAATCAACCATATGGGAAAACATATTTGCCAGTGATACCTCAGACAAGGGTTGATCTCCAAAATATGTAAAGAATTCACATGACTCCACTCCAGCAAGACAAAAAAAAAACAATTAAAAAATGGGCAAAGGACCTGAACAGCCACTTCTCCAAAAAGTACATACAGAGGACCCAGAGACATATGAAAATATGCTCAGCATCACTAGCCATAAGAGAGATGCAAATTAAAACCACAGTGAAATACTAGTTCATGCCAGTCAGAATGGCCATCATCAACGAATCAACAAATAACAAGTGTTGGAGAAGATGCAGAGAAAAGGGATCCCTTGTGCACTGTTGGTGAGAATGTTTTTGTCTCTGTTTTTAAATGAGAGGCTTGGTTTCAATCCCATCAGAGAGTTCATTAGGTCCTATTTTAAACTAATTAGAATTGTTTTGCCAAAGGTCTGATAAAGAGGATAAGATGTCTTATGTGCAAGCTTCCATGTTGTTATACTATAAGGATGCTACTTACAAAGGATCTAAATTAATGGTTCAAGGAGGGGGGAAAAGGTGTCACTCCTTTCCCAGACAGTCAAACTCAGGAAGAAAACTATAAATTTAAAAATTGAGTCTTTTAAACTCCCTAAATCCTCCTCCTGGAGGTGCAGGCGATGCTTTGGTCCCAGGAACAATGGAGAAATTAATGACAGCCCAAACCCTATGCCAGCTGTGGGAATCTAATATCCCCCCATGCCTCTCCCCTACCCTCTATAAAAGTTGTCAAGAAAAGTAGATAATGAAACAGCTCACTTTTGAGCACACTAAAGGAATACAGTAATCACCAAGAATCCAAATGGGTAATTTAAATTTACATCTTTTAAAGTAATTAAGGTAAAATATATTTGTTTTTGCCTGGATTTACAAAAAGATTCATGTTATCTCTTTTATACTTCTTCAAAAAGTAAATGTATTTGCCAATGGAAAGAACCCATTTCCAGAATTTATAAAATGTGGGGCCTGTGTTCTTGCATGGCCAGGTAGCTTGGCCATCAATGCAGAGACCAGTTGAGGTGCTCTAGCTGGTGCTCAGCATGGTGGTGGGGTGGCAGGGTACTTCTGACATTTTGGGCTGCCATCGGGCTGCATTACTACGGTCTAGGGACCATACTCTTTCACCAGTGGCAGCTGGACTAATGTCCATGGTGGGTGGGGTTCTCTGTGGCATGCAGCTGCACTACTGTAGCTGGGAAGAGGAGAAAGGAGCATGAGGCTGCCACTGAGTTGGGGAGGCTCTTAGGGCTGCCTCCTAGTGCTACTATTTCCACAGTGGGCAGGGAGAGGATGGTCCCTTCCCCAGAGCCACACAATTCTGTGACTTCTCTTTGGTTTCTCTTCAAGATAGTCTATACATCAGGCTCCAGCCCCAGACCCCTCCACAAGACCATAGTGGGCTTGCTGAGTGGCAACCAGAAACATATTGCCCCCACCCCCACTGGAAGAGCCCAGACCCACAATTGCAATAGTAGCCCTACCAAGTGCCTCCCAAAATGCCCTGCCTGAATCCATAGTAGCCTTGCCAAGCCCCTCATCCTCCCACAGCCATAGTAGCTCCACCAAGTTGTAGTCCAAAGCACTCTACCTCCTCTAGCAATAGTAGTTCTAGCAATATCAAGGCAGCTTACAGCATTCCGATTTTGGATGCATGAGGTGCCTGCATTTACCACCAGCATAGACCCACAAAGCTGGTAACATGAAGTTAGCAGTAACTTCCACCTATTCCACCACCATCTTCTTCTTCCACTATGTTCCTTTTTGATGTATCTATCCCCTTCTGCTTTAAAAACTTGGCAAAGATGGATACATAATAAAGATGAAGAATCAAAGAAACTTCTATAACATGTTCAGAAAGCAGAGACAGAACAGAAAGTTGGAATTGTAAATGAGGCTGACAATCCATATTCCAAAGCAGCCAGCAGGAGATACAAGTTCACCTCCTTTGGGAAAAGAAGGACTAAAAGGCTTCCATGTGAAATGGAGACACTGAGTTGGACTTATGTCTTCAATACAGGAACTCTGAGTTGATTAAAGAAGGGTGAAAAAACCTGACAACTATTGCCTGGGGCTATAACTTATATGAAGCTGCAAGGCAATGCAAGCCTGAGGATAGGACATAGCCTCAGGACAAGGCAGCCTGAGGCTCCCTGCCAGTTCTGTGTATCCGTCACATCCCTACCATAGGAGGTAACCAAAGCCTTAAACACGAGAGCTGTTTCTTAACCAATGGCTCTTGGGCATTGGTGGAAGTAGCCTCATAAATTTTCTGGGAGGTGGTTGTCTAGACAAAGAAAGAAAACAAACCACCAATGCAAAGCAAAAAATATGTTCCCTTTAGATAAGTCTGTGATCCATGATTCTAAAATTCATGAAGAAATGTAATACTAAGAAAAAAAGAAAATCAGAAGAGGAGTTATATTTTGAAGACATAACTGTCATACAATAGTTAGATAAATGTTTTAAAATAAGCAAAGTTGGGATATTCAAAGGCATGAGGACATAACACGCATAAAAAGAACAAAAATGTTAAACAAGAAGTTGCATATGTAAAACAAAGTCCATATGAAAAAGAATCAAACTACAATGTGGGAAGCAAAAATGTAATAAAAATAAATTTAATAGGATAAACTCTAAACACCACCAACAAGATTATTACTGACTGATAACACTGGACACTTCACCTACCACACAGTAAAAAGATAAAAAGAAATATAAGACATGCAGGAGCATTTAAAATTCCCACAAAGTATATCAAAGATCCTTTATACTTAAACTGTACTAATCTCTTTAAAAACATGTTCCAGCATATAGGTGATGGCAGAAAGTGAATATCTGGTAAGATATTTGTTGACAATTGTCCAACATTAAAGAGAGACAAATATTTAAATTAATAGTGAACTTTCAGTACCAAGCAGAACAATAAAATAAAAACAACATAATAGATCCATAGCCAGATATATAATAGAGAAAATTTCAGGAAATCAGGGATAAAATAAAAAATTAAAGTTAAAATAAAGCAAAGTCTTCTTATCTAAATGTTAATAGCAATTTGACAAACTGTAGTTCTCATTGTCAACAAGAGGAGACAGAATATGGGCTAAAAGCTTCAAAGTGCTGAGAGAAAAACAATTATAAACTGAGAACTGTATACCCAGCAAAAGTATTATTCAAAAATAAGGGCATCCTGGTGGGTGAGTTGGTAGGTTGGAGCATCATCTGGTGCATCATCCCCTATACCAAAAACAAAAGGTTGCAGGTTTGATCCCTGGTTAGGGCACATAAGGGAGGTAACCACCAATGATTCTTTCTCACATTGATGTCTCTCTCTGCCTTTCTCTATCTCTCTGTCTGTCTCTGTCTATCTCTCTCCCCTTCAAATCAATAAAACATATGCTTTGGTGAGGATTTAAAAGAGGGGGGCAAAATGAAAACACTTTTTAAAGAAAAAAAAAAACTAAGTGAAGTTACCACAAACAGCTCTTACAATATCGACTTTGGTTAGAAGAAAGACCCTATATAAATGTCTTTTTTTTTTATTATGGCAAGTAATTTTCAATAAACTATTAACTGGAAGTTTTGGTAATCCACACTTTCCCCAGACTCTTTACAATATCCACTTAACCTTTTCCTTTCAAAAGGTAAATTCTCCACATTGTCCAGTCTGTTCAGGATCTATGATTTACTGTGGCCGGCTCATCGTGGTTAGGGCTTTGACTCATGTGTCCACACACCAGGAGCAGGATTTAGATAATTCTCATTCTAATATAATAGTTTCTCATCAGTTTACAACACTGCCTCTTCTTTCCATTCACTGCTCTTTAAATATTTCTGTTTTTCAGAGTTGTATCTATGCCCTTCTCTTAGTCAATATTTCGTCTTAACCTGTGAACTTTTGAATCACCCGAAACATTGTAAAAATAGATTGTTGTATCTAGCACCAAATATACTGACACAGAATGGAGGAGAGTGAATCTTCTAACTCTGCATTTCTAACAATCAACTCAGATAATTCTAATGCATACTAGAGTTTGATAACCACTGCTTTTTATTAGCTTTCTATAGCATTATCATACTTAGCTTTGCTTTTGATTCATAACAACTCAGGTGTAAGTCACCGAAGTTTTTTCAGAATCAAACCCATGTTCTAAGTACCATATGACTATATTAACTTGCCAACTGGGCATTTCAATATAAATTTCCTACATGTACCAAAACATTGCATCCAAATTTGAATCCATCTTTTTACTTCTTTATTCCATGTAGACCTTGAGCTTAAAATCTAAATTACCTTAGGCTACTCTGTTCCCACCTACACTTGTTCCCATATTTCTTGTTACACCTCAACCCATTTAGTCTGAGCTCTAACCATTGCTTACTGATTTCTGGACACACCAGTCTGAGACTTCTAACTCTCATTCTACATATTGAACACTCCAAATCCATTAACATTCTGTTTAAATGTAACCATTTCCATGAAACCTTTTCCTAACTCTCCAGGCAGGTCTCCACTTGTGTTTACATACACAACAAGGTCTCAATCACTGCACTTTTCATATGGTCTGGAAACTATCTGCTTACACCTCTCTTACCTACCTGGTGGGGAGCACTTGAAGGGAAGGTCCAATCAGAGTGCATTTGTTTTTATATCTCAAGGTTGAGTACAGAACTTAGCTTGTAGCAGTACTTAATATTTCTTCACTATGTAAGGGCACGAACATGAGTGAATTGACCAACATTCACAGAATCTACAATCAAATTCCAATATATGTCAGCCTATATATTTTTAAGGAATGTTATGATCTTCCTGTCAAACTTTTAGATTCTTACAAACTCTTATATTTCATTCTGCAGGAAGTTCACATACTAATAAAAAAATTATGATTCTCCAATAAGAAACTGCAAGTAAAAAATTTTAATGCTTTTTCAAGCTCCTTTTTCAGTATAAAGTGATGAACATCAACACCACATAGTATGTTTCTCGTGCTCTAGAAATAAGGAAGAAGCTTGTGGACATTGTTAGACCTTTTCTCTGGTTACTCCCCTACCCCCATCTAACTGCTCTAGTCTCTGGATTGATTTGATGCCTTTTGTTTTTATGAGCCATTGATATTCATAAGTGCTGGACTTGGAAATAGTGTAGAGTATACAATGCAATAGTTTTCTTTCCTTGAATCCTTTTTCAACACCTTTGGATACTTAGAATTAAATAAAATACGACAAAGACTGATGTTTAAAGAATCTTCAAGGCTTTATTGATTTTGTGGTGCACCATAGGTTTTCAGAAGAAGTAGGTCTATATCTATATAAAGACAGACATTACGAACAATGTTTCCATAGAAATAAAAAATAAAGACTACCAAAAGAACATTTTAAAGTCCTTATTTAATTTTAAGTATTTTCCAATATTAAAATAATATGCATGTTATAGAAGAGCAGAGACCTTGCCCCTTATATCTTCTTGACACCTTTGGTGCCATGTGACATAAGTCAATAAGGACTTAAATATCTGAGGAGTCAGATAAGTCAAATATCTGAGGAGTCAGATATTTCTTTATATCTAGCTACATTGGGGACCACCTCAGACACATGAAGTCACATTATTAAACTAGTAAAAATATAAATCCCAAATATTCTAAAAAATAAAGATTAAATGTTATTCGTTGTATGGTTCTAATAATGGATAGAACTTGGGAATGGCATTTGAGAATAAATATTAACTAGAATAACTTGCACTTGAAATGCCTGCCAGTGCAGATAATAATCCAGAGTCATCCTTCAAATCCAAAAGAAGTTTTCATCTTTTTTGAAATGATGGTATCGATTTACTTCAGTCTTTTACTGCCAGATGTTGCCTCCATTGAATTTGGCTAAATCCCCCCACATGAGACATCCCAGTGGACTGTTCTGGGTTTCAAGAATGACCCTCACATGTTGCAACAAAAAGGAAAAGTAAAAAATATATATATTGAATATGTAGCAATAGTGTGTGACTATGTATTCATTGTTTGATAAATACCTTGAAAATGCAATGTATCCATGTAATAAAATTGCTTTTAAAAGATATACATCACAACCAATTAACCTACCAGGACATCCCAGGCTCTTCTTAATGCTACAGGACTGAAAATTGATTGACCATCATATATCTATATAATAATGACTTTCTGGTACATGCATCAAAGGATTCATTAGTATCAGATCAAAATGCAAAGACCTTCAGTGCTGATAAAAAAACAAGCAGAATTTATTGCTCTCTAGGCCTGTGTCTTGAGAGTTAGGACTGTCACTCAACAGACAAGTTAACAAGGTCTCACCAAGTTAGAAGCAAGACTTGATATAGTACAGAAAGAAAAGGATTCTCTCAAATTAGGATTCCTAGGGTCATAATTTGAATAAACAAGAAGAGAACTGTAAAGTCTCTTTTGTAATTGGTCATCACAATGGTTTACATCAACCAAAGTGTGTGCATAGTGGTCATACATTTATTAGCAGAGATAACCATATTCTACTTGTGGGGCAGACTATAAGTTGATAGGCCAGGGCTTTGATTCAATGGGCTCTGTACACTAGCATTATACATCTTGTGTCATGCTGGGCACATAATGATTGTCAAGAATAATTTTTGAGTAAATGAATGCACACAAGTCACAGAGAACAACAAAGCAGCCATGACTGTGCATGATCCTCAGAACTCTTTACATCTGTGAATGGTTGTTTTCATGTTCAGCATAGTTCTGTACTTTTTCATGTCAACACTTTATTTCCAGGAGATTTTCTACTTTGCTATGGGTCTTTAAATGGTTTATTACTGATTTTTTGTCTCCAATTCACTTTCAAACTCTTTTCTCTCTAGACCCATATATAAATCCACTACAAAAAGTCCTTTTAAATGAAAATTATGTCAAATACAGAGATCGTGTTCCCTGAGGGCACCCCTTCTAGTCCACTGGGTTAAGGCTAGAATTTCACCTTGTTTCAATCTTTTCGTCTCAATCCCCACCTTTTTTCTCTTATAGCCAAGGATGTTAAAGCTTCATCATCTTTCTCTAAAGTGCTCATATAGATAATTAAATAACCACCACTCATCCTTTTCTCTAGGCAGTTTCGCTGTCTATCAAAAAGCTACTTAAGTAACACAACAAATATTTTAGGGTATAGAGGCTAAGTATGGGAATGACTGATGCTCTTTGGTTTAACAAGTATTTTTGATACATCCATAATTCTTAAGTACATCTCCAATTATCATATCATCCCAGTGTATGGTGAGAAGTTAAGATGCTTCTCCTTTATGCATCATTTCTCCTCCTAAAGGAACATATGTGTGCTGGTAGTAGATCTCAGTGTAACATGAAGGAAAGATGATGCAGTCAGAAGAAGAAATCTAAGGAACATCTGCAAGGAATATCAAGATGACAGTCAGAAGGGACCATTTGGAGGGCAGCATGGAAAAACAGAGGTGTGACAGAAGGGGGGAAAAAGGTACTGGAGAATTCATACCAGAGTTGCTATTTGAATTCTTTGCACGGGTAAGTGTGGGAGTGGCTGGCAGTTGGTTGAAAAGGGTTATTGTCAGAGAATAAGCTGAACAACTGAGGCATAGCTCCGGGCTCATTTTATACTGTGGTTGTACTGCATTATAGCACAGGAGTTTAGGAAACCAGGTACTCATTCACCACTACCCCTCTTCTGCTGGATGCCTCATTATCTATTGCTTCTTAACCTGCAAGATGAAAGCTCTATCTTATCTCAATGTTTCTCTCTTACATTGCTAATAAGCTCACACCAAAGTCATATTAAACTTCCTAATGCACAAGTTGCTTCAATTACTCTCTGTCCAAACACCTTTAATATCTCCCCATGGCCAACACCTCCAAAAATAAAATATGTACATTATAGGCTGTCAGTTGAGCTTTTGCATAATATGACTGCAATTGAACTAAATTGTTTCCTACTACTTACTCTCTCACAGATACCCAACTAGAAATAGTCACATTTTGACATAATTGCCCTGTAATTTTCCTGCTTCTGTGCATGATGTACCTTCTGTCTCAAATGTGTCTTTTTGTATCAATCTCTTATCCTTCAATGTTTAGTCCATGTTTTATCTCGTTAAGGAAGCCTATTTAATTTCTTTCCCAACTATCAAAGGCAATTTATATCTCCCTCCATGTTGGTTATCATATTCTGCTTTGGAAGTAATGTTATTTTTTATTTTACCTCTCAAACTATAAATATCTATAGGACTGCGATTTTAAACCAGAATGCCACAAGAATTTTTAAAACATGCAATATCTGACTGTTTAGTCAGGAGCACTGACAACTTTTCTCTTCAGGAATATCCAACCCACAGCCTGTGGGCCACGTGCAAGGACTTTTTTGCTTATCTGTGGTGGTGGTTATTATGAAAATTATGTACAGACCTGTTTTTGCTCATCAGTTTTCATTAGTGTTTGTATATTTAATGCGTGACCCAAGACAACTCTTCTTCTTCCAGTGTGGCCCACAGAAACCAAGAGATTGAATACCCCTGCTTAGATTCTCAAATTAAAAAAGTAACAACAGCCAACACAACAACAGCCATACAGTTTTGAATGAATCAGAATTACACTTATTTTTTTCAGATTGGCAAAAATATATTATAATAATTAGTTTGTGGGCTATGAAATGAAAAAAAGTTGACTATTGCTCATATAGGTTATAAGGACTATAAGAATTATGCCTTTAGATCTGTTTCCCTATTTCAAGCTAATGCTTTAGAATTTAAACCAGTTGTTTTCATAATTTTTATAGGCAGATTTAAGCAAAGTAGGCACTTGGCAGCTTCAAAATTAAGTTAGCACTACAACATAATCAGTTTCATTTGTGTGTGTGTGTGTAAATGTGTCATAAGATTCTGAATGTCAATTCTGAAAGTGAAATTATATATAGTGCTTTGAACAATATAAACATTATCATACATTATTATTAAGTGTATAGTGAATGTAATGTCAATGAAGATAAAAATGACTTGCATCTGAGCTTCAAAATGAGATTATTCAAAAGAGGCTTTATTACTGAAATGAGTAGGTTTTGACAAGCAGAGGGAAAGTTAGAGAAAAAGTCAGTTGAAAAAGGAGAGACATGAGTAAAAAGTCCATCAATAGATATCTGGATAAAACAACTATGGGGCATTTATACGATAGAATCCTACTTGGCACTAAAAAAAATTTTACCATTTGCAAAAGTGTGGATGGGCCTGGAGAACATGATGCTAAGTGAAATAAGCCAGTCAGAGAAAAACTAATACCATGTGATTTCACTCATATGTGGAATCTAATGAACAAACTGAACTAACAAGCAAAACAGAGACAGACTCATAGATGGAGAGCAGAATGGCAGTTATGCAGGGGTGAGGCAGAGGTTTAGGAGGTGGAAGAGCCAAGCAAAAAGGAAAAAGGACTCATGGGCATGGAAAACAGTGAGGTGATTGCTGAGGTTAAGAGGGTATAAGGGCACTAAATGGTAATGAAAAATATAATAAATATTATTTAAAAAATTAACGACTAAGGTGATTTTGGAAAGGAAAAGAAAGAACCATGTCTGCTGACCACAGAGACTAAGCCTGAAGGAGGAGCAGTGGTAAATGATGCTGAATGAAGATTGTGAGGTCAAGTTTTAGAAGGCCCTGAAGAGCAGAATAAAGATTTGGACATGATGTAATTATAATTGGTTATACTTCTAAAGTGACTTAGAGGTTACAAAGCACAATGGATTTCTTTTTTCATTTAAACTTCAATCTGTGACAAACACTCTGTATTATAGATTAAGGACTAAAACCAGAGCAGTTAAATATCTTCTGAAAATCACAGAGTTAATAAAATACAGCACACCTAACTTACTATTCAGTGTTCTTTTTATATCTACTCCTTGATATTGCCTGCATGTTTAAGCAAAAGATTGAAATGACTAGAGTTTTTGGAAGTGTGTTCTATCTGTGTCAGAGATAACTCTGTTGGAAACATCTAGTCAACAAAGCAGAGACCACAGCTGTTTTCTGTGTCTGAAATAAAACATAGGTTTTCTACATCTTAAACAAAATACAGGGGAGTGATCGCAAGGACGTTGGGAGTTGCGTGAATAAGATTTTTATGAGGAGTATCATTTGGAAAGAAGAAACAGCTTCTTGCAATGGTTAGTTTAATTATGATAACAAAGTAATATTCTTCTGCATGTCACGCTTAGAATGTGTCACTGCATTTTCTTTTTAAAATACTGATTAACATCAAAGGATATGCCCTACTCCATTAAGAAATCAGATACTATCACCTGAGAGGTAAAGGCATTACTGAAAAATCATGAAATCAGATTTCAATGTGGATTTAGTATAGCATTGATAAAAATAAATGAAAATAATCCTGAAATATACTCAGAATTTTCCTAGAGTAAAATGTGTTTCTCTATTTTGCAGAAGAAAAATAAATTTTCTGCAAAACACTGAAACAAATGTGGGTAATAAGCAGACGAAACATGAAGAAAGGACAGAATGGGTATAGGGTGCTCTGGAGATCATAAGTGGGTAAACTTTTGCATAGCAATGACATTGCTTCCACAGACAATAAACAGAATGTGTCAGGGGACTAAAATGCCAGCCCTATACTAATAGTCCCTGTCAGAGAGTTATAAAATGGGTTAAATAAATAAAAATAAACAAGATAAAAAGATGCTATTTCAATTCTTTTAAAATATATAAGTGTGGTTGTTTATTTGCTAGGTAACTTTGGCTTCTACTTGTTAGTTTAAAAAACTTTAATGAACACAGATGTCTAATAAATAAAACCAATGAGTAGTAAAATGATTATAAAGAATAAGAGATTTGAAGTTATTATTTCAGGCCAATTTTTTAAAAGTAAGAACATAATAGGAGGTGCATTGTGTGCTTGAATTCAGCTCAATAATTTTATTTTCTAATTTCTTATTTAAAAGACAGAAATTGTATGAAATACCTGTAGTTAAAACTTTCAGAGGGATTATCAAAAGTGACAGCAATAATAAGGTCACTTCTGATACATTTTAATAGACAGAAGAAGAGTCGAAGTTGGAAAAACTACCTGGCAATTCTTAGATCCTTTAAAGTGTAAACATTCACATGAAATTCTATGGATTAATTAGTTTTCAGCTGTTATACACCAAGACAGTATGCATTTACAACACTTTGTCTAACCAATTTCACTGCAAATTAATCCCATTTAACAAATAGCTTTTCTTAGTTGATTTATTTTTATTTTTATTTAATTCTTGTTCAAGTACACTTTTCTGTCTTGTATTCCCAGCCCTATAATGAGTAGAAGCAAAGTTGACATGTGATAGTATAAAGAACAATAATTTTAAACATTTGATACAAACATGTCAAAGGAATATATAACCACAATCTGTGAATGAGTTCATGTACATCTTTTTTCTCCTGAATCCTACAGTGAAAGCTAACATAATTAGTTGCATAATTACATTTTTTATCCTCGATACCAGACCTTAGCAATTTAAAAAGACAGAACCTAAAAATGGTGAATCATTGATCTCTGACATAGCAGTCTTTTTGTTTCAGGAGGGGAGGGGGAGGGAATTTCAGGGGAAAAGGGGAAGGATTTACAGGAACTAGTATAAAGGACACACGGACAAAAACTAAGGGGGGTGGAAATGGAAGCGAGGTGGGAAGCACTGGGGGGGTGGGCTGGGATGGAAGTAAAAGACAGAAAACTGTACTTGAACAACAATTAAATAAAAAAGATAAACACTATCTCTAAAATTCTAATAAAATTTTGTTTTTTTGAGGCATAGTCTCTGATCCACATTTCAAAAATGAATATAGGCATGTAAATGGTGGAATACAGTTCCTAGGCTAATACACAGATTTTTTAAAATAAACTACATTTGGGGGGAAGATAAATACATTCAGAAAATTGCTGACATAGTAGTAGCTTATGTCTCCATAGTACTGTCATGGGAAACATTGTGATGTGCACCCAGTTAACCTAAAACAAACAAACAGACAAACTAACAAAAACAAAACTAAGCAAACAACTAGAATAGGAACAGAACCAGATAAGTGGAGATCACATGGCGGGTTTTCAGTGAGAAGAGGGAGGGAGAGAAGGGGGGTAAGGTACAGAGAATAAAAAGCATAATTGGTAGGCATAAAATAGACAGGGAGAGGTTAAAAATGGTACAGGAACAGAGAAGTCAAAGAGTTTTAGGTACAGCCCATGGACCTAAACTAAAGTAGAGGGGATGATGGAGAGTTGGAGGGTACAGAAAGGAGAGTGGATAAAGGGGAGAAAAAAATTGGAAAACTCTAACAGCATAATCAATCAAAATACTTTAAAAATATCCCTCATTTTGAGTCTCTTTTGCTCTGATCTCCTCTCTTCAGGAAAGTCTTGATCCTCTTTAGAAGGTTGCCCTTGATTAAGTCAAGCTCAGCCTTTACAACCTCACTTTTGATTATGTCAAAGACTCCATACAGAGGGCACAGAGACATATGCAGACAACTGCACTTGAACAACAATAAATATTTTCTTAAAAAAGAAAAGATACTCAGCATCATTAGCCATCAGAGAGATGAAAATTAAAACTACAATGAGATACCACTTCACACAGGTCAGAATGGCCATCATAAGCAAATCAATAAACAACAAGCACTCGTGAGGCTGTGGAGCAAAGGGAACCCTAGTGCACTGTTGGTGAGAATGCAGACTGGTGCAACTACTGTGGAGAACAGTATGGAATTTCCTCAGAAAACTAAAAATGGAGCTGCCTTTTGACCCAGCGATTTCATTGTTGGGATTATACCCTAAGAATACTGAAAAAATAATTCAAAATAACCTACGCACACCAATGTTCATAGCAACACAATTCACAATAGCCAAGTGCTGGAAACAACCTAAGTGCCCGTCAGTGGAATGGGCAAAAAACCAATGGATCAAAAAACTCTGATACATTTACACGAAGAAATGCTACACAACAGAAAGAAAAAAGGAGCTCCTACCTTTTGCGACAGTGTGAATGGAACTGGAGAGCATTATGTTAAGTGAAATAAGCCAGGTGGTGAAGGACAAATGCCATATGATCTCACCTACAAGTGGAAGCTAATCAACAAAACAAACAAGCAAGCAAAATATAACCAGAGACATTAAAATAAAGAACAAACTGACAGTAACCAGAGGGCAGGTGGAAGGGGATAATGGACGAAAAGGGGGGGAGGGTTTTTAAGAACATGTATAAAGGACACATGGACAAAACCAAAAGAGGGTAGGATCGAGGATGAGAGGTAGGGATATCTGGGGTAGGGGAAATGGCAGGGAGAAATGGAGACAATTGTACTTGAACAACAGTAAAAAATAAATATAAATAAATAAATAAGAAAGATGATGGCAAGATAGGTGGGAACAGCATCCACTTCCCCCTGTAAACAGGTGAAACACCTAGCCAATCCTCTGAGGAATGGAGTGAACAGCCAACAGTATCTCAGCATATTTGAATATAGGAGACCAAAAATTGCAGAGGACATTGAAAAATCAGACAGTAAGAAGAGTGCTTCAGGTCAATAAGGACCCTGGGACTAGTGCAGGAACCAGGATGGCTGAAGCACCAGGCCTGGTGCCTCCCGGGTCTGCTGGAGGGTTCTCAGGAGAGAGCCAGGTCAATGACTCCCTCCCCTGCCAAACAACATTTGAGCAGCACCAGGAGGGACCTGGATGCTTGAAGTTGCAGAGAAGGGAATAAAGGCTAAAGTGGCAAATGGACAGGGGTGGTGTGCACCCACTGAGACCATGGACACAGGATGAGAAGAGTTGGGGCTTGATGACCCTGACCTAGTTAGTCCTCAGTCTGGTTGGAGAGTGGAGCTGTGTGAGAGGCCAGGCACTTGTTTGGACTGGAAGGCTTGAATATGAGGAATTTTCCAAAAAAAATTTTTTAAAGGCACTCAGCAGCTGTTTGGGGAATTCTCTGCTGCAACTGTCCCTGCCTCCTGAGCCCCTGCCTCTGCCAGCCAGGAGCTCACACCCTAGGCCCCAGGGATGGTGTGCAACCGATCCTGCAGCCCAGAGGCTCCCAGACCTGCCCCAACAGCAATGGAGGAAACACAGAGACTCTCAATCAAGAGAAACTCAAAGAGGCCCACTTTGAGATACATTATAATTAAAATGGCAAAATTCCAAGACAAAGAGAGAATCGAAAAAGCAGCTTGGGAGAAACAGGAAGTAACATGCAAGAGATGTACAAAACTAGCAGCTAAATTCTCAATGGAACTCTCCAAGCAAGAACAGAATGGCAAGAAATATTCCAAGTAATGAGAACCAGAGGCCTGCAACCAAGGCTACTTTACCCAGCAAGGCTCTCAATTAAAATGGAAGACCAAATAAGGGGCTTCCCAAACAAAAGAAGTCTAAAAGAATACACCTCCACCAAACCAGCTCTGCAAGAAATACTAAAAGGTCTGCTTAAAGGAAAGGAAGGAAAAGAGAGAGACAATGAGAAGCACAGGTATAAAAATGACAATGAATAAGTACCTATCAATAATAACCTTGAACGTAAATGGATTAAATGCTCCAATCAAAAGACATAGAATAGCTGAATGGATAAGAAAGCACGACCCACACATTTGCTGCCTACAAGAGACCCACCTCAGGACAAAAGAACTACACAGACTAAAAGTGAGGGGCTGGAAACAAAATTTCCAAGCAAATGGCCAGGAAAGAAAAAGCCAGGGTGGCAATACTCATATCATACAAAACAGACTTCAAAAAAAAGGGCCATAAAGAGAGACCCATAAGGTCACTTCATAATACTCAAGGGAAGAATCCACCAAGAGGACATAAACATTGTAAATATATATGCACCCAATATAGGAATGCCCAAATACATAAAGGAAGTCTTGGAGGACTTCAAGAAAGATATGACAGCAACACAATTATAGTAGGGGATTTCAATACCCCACTGTCAAAAATGGACAGATCTTCCAAACAAAATACCAACAAAGATATTGTGGAATTAAACAATGCCCTAGATGAAATGTACTTAACTGATATATACAGAGCCTCTCATCCCAAAGAAGCTAAATACACATTCTTTTCAAATGCACGAGAACATTTTCAAACATAGACCACATGATAGGGCACAAAATGAGCCTCAAAAAATTCAAGAAAATTGAAATCATACCAAGCATTTTCTCCAGCCACAGGGGACTGAAACAGGAAATCAACCCCAAAGGAAAAAAACCCAAACACTCAAAATCATGAGGATTGAATGGCATGCTATTAAACAACAAATGGGTCAAGAATGAAATTAGGGAAGATATCAAAAAGTTTCTGGAAACAAATGAAAATGAACTCACAACAACCCAAACCTTATGGCACACAGTGAAGGCAGTCCTGAGGGGGAAGTTCATAGCAATACAGGCCTACCTAAAAAAATAGAAACATTTCAAATAAAATCCAACCCTACAACTACAAGAACTGAAAGAACAACAACAAAGACAGCCCTGAACAATTAGAAGTAAGGAAATAACCAAGATCAAAAAGAAATTAAGGAAGACACAGACAAATGGAAACACATACCATGTTCATGGATTGGAAGAATTAACATCATCAAAATGTCCATACTACCCAGAGCAATTTATAGATTCAATGCAATAGCTATTAAAGTACCAGTGGTGTATCTCACAGACATAGAACAAACACTTTGAAATTTTCTATGGAACCAGAAACAACCTCGAATAGCGGCAGTAATTTTGAGAAAGAAGAGCAAAGTAGGAGGGATCACAATACCTGATATCAAACTGTATTACAAGGCCACTGTAATCAAAACAGCCTGGTACTGGCATAAAAACAAGCACATGGACCAATGAAAAACTGAGAGCTCAGAAATAAACCCAAGTCTCTATGGGCAATTAATATTCAACAAAGGGGGCAGTAACATAAAACGGAGTAAAGATAGCCTCTTCAACAAATGGTTTTAAGAGAACTGGACAGCTGCGTGCAAAAGAAAGAAAGAGAGAGAGAGAGAGAAAGAAAGAAAGGAAGGAAGGAAGGAAGGAAGGAAGGAAGGAAGGAAGGAAGGAAGGAAGGAAGGAAGGAAGGAAGGAAGGAAGGAAGGAATAAAGAAAAGAAAGAAAGAAAGAAAGAAAGAAAGAAAGAAAGAAAGAAAGAAAGAAAGAAAGAAAGAAAGAAAGAAACATGAGCACCAAATTACACCATACACCAAAATAAATTCAAGGTGGATAGAAGACTTAAATATAAGTCATGACTCCATGAAAGTCTTAGAGGAGAACATTGGCAGGAAAATTTCAGATATTTCACACAACAATATTTTAGCTATGTCCCCTAGAGCAAGGGACATAAAGGAAAGAATAAATTAATGGGATCTAATCAAAATTAAAGACTTCTGCTCAGCTAAAGAAAACAGTATTAAAATGAAAAGAGAACCAACTGTTTGGGAAAACATATTTGCCAATGATACCTCAGACAAGGGTTTAATCTCCAAAATATACAAAGAACTCACATGACTCCACTCTAAGAAGATAAGCAACCCAATTAGAAAGTGGGCAAAGAACTTGAATTGACACTTCTCCAAGGAGGGCATACAGAGGATCCAGAGACATATGAAAAGATGCTCAGTATTGCTAACTATCAGAGAGATACAAATTAAAACCACAATGAGCTACCACTTCACACCAGTCAGAATGGCCATCATAAACAAAGTAACAAACAAGAAGTGTTGGAGAGGTTGTGGAGAAAGGGAACCCTGGTGCACTATTGGTGGGACTGCAGTCTGGTGCAACCGCTATGGGAAACATTATGGAATTTTCTCAGAAAACTAAAAATGGAACTGCCTTTTGACCCAGCAATTTCACTGTTAGGATTATATCTTAATAACCCTGAAACACCAATCCAAAAGAACCTATGCACCCCAATGTTCATAGCAGCACAATTTACAGTAGTCAAGTGTTGGAAGCAACCTAAGTGCTCATCAGTAAATGAATGGATCCAAAAACTATGGGACATTTACACAATGAAACTCTATGCAGCAGACAGAAAAAAGGAGCTCCTACCCTTTTGACATCATGGATGTAACTGGAGAGCATTATGCTAAGTGAAATAAGCTAGGCATGGAAAGACAAATGGCATATGATCTCACCTTTAACAGGAACGTAATCAATAAAACAAACAAGCAGGCAAAATATAACCAAAGGCACTGAAATTGAGAACAGGCTGACAGTGACCAGAGGGAAGTGGGGAGGGGATTATGGGGGGAAAGGTTGAAGGGTTTGTAGGAACTATTATAAAGGAGACATGGACAATAACAAGGAGGGGTTGAAACAGGGGAGGGAGGTGGGGAGGGCTGGAATGGTGGGGAGGGATGGAGAGAGGAAAGGGCATTAAACTGTACTTGAACAACAATAAAAATGTTTTAAAATAAATAAAAACTGTTCATTAGGAAATTTTACTAAAACCACAAAATCTTTTCAAATTTGTGATGCATAATAATCTAATTGAGGAGAGAAATCTCATCATATTTACAGGTCTGCACACACTCAACGGAAATGGATTATAGAAAGTCTACGCACGTGGGGGAGAAGGAGATTTTTGGAGTCTATATTAGAATTCTGCCTACCACATATTGGTTTTGTATTTGTAAACACCATATTTTCTAATGAATTAAATAACTTCATATATCTACTTCTTTCAACTGATACTTTAAAGCTTTGGAAGTTAATTGCCATACATTTATGTGGTGTGTGTGTACGCACATGTGTGTGTGGAGTATACAAAATGAGAGGGAAGAAAAGAACAAATTTGGGGAAAAGAGCAATGTCCTATCAATATAATAGAAGTCACAGGTTTACCTCAAGATTATTTTGGGGAGGAAATTTGTTTGATTAATTGTTTCCAGACATGATGCAGAACAAAGGGTTGCTGGTTCATGGTCAGGACACATACACATGCCTGGTTGGGGGCATGCATGACCAACATTCAATATTTCTCTCCCTTTCTCTCTTCTTCCCTTCCCCTCTCTCTAGAAATAAAGTATTTTTAAAAAGACATGATGATATTGCATGTTAAATTATTGATTTTCATTTATAAGTGCAAGTAATTGGAAAAACTAGCCCCGAAGTTACAGTTTATAACCCTGTAAATCAATAACCAGTTTTGTATATAATCTAGCAATTTTGTACATTCCTTTATTACATTATTTCTATATAACTCTCCAATTTCTATTTTAGTCTCAACATTGTGCTGGTTCCCTCATAAATAAATTATTTAAATAAGTATTTGACCTCATATATTTGTATGAAAGTCATCCCAATTATATGAATTATCTATTTAAATGGTTATATAATCCAGCCATTTACCTGAAGCTTCAATATTTTATACTCCTGCTGCTAAATTCTGTTGAAGTTTGAGCATTATCAGTTTTGAGGAATCACGTTATTTGTCCATGCTTCCTTTCACTTGTAAATTGACAGAAAATTATTCATATAATTAGAGATGATTGCATGTTTTTCAAGTGATATCTACCTATATGTATACAAGATCAGATGAACTTTAGCAGCCTATAGAGTATACTCAATGAATATTATTGAACCAATGGATAAATTAATGAAATGAGAGAAAGAATTGCTATTTTAGGTGAAGATTTTTAAAGAATAGTATTTCATGGCAGTCTTGTAAATGTTTTATAAAGAGATTATTTGAAAGGATAGAAGTTATTTAGAAGTCTAGTTTAATTGTTTTAATTAGCAGGAATCCTTTCCCCAAAACCAAATGTTCTTCCTGAAAATATTAACAGAAATACATTCACAATTATTTTATTGCTACACAGGTCCTTGAGTCCTGTTTTTTCCCCAGTATTTTTTCATTCTTCATGTTGTATAATTTCTATCACTTTGTCTTTAAACTCACAATTTTCCCTTGTCATCTTTATCTACAATCTGCCATTAATTCATTCAATGATTATTTCTTTTAAATTTCAGACATTATATTTTTTAGTTCTAAAATGTCCATTGACTTGTTTTTTGGGTTTTATTTTTTTCCTGATAATGTATATCTTTTCATTTCTAAGTATGTTCACTATGGCCTCATTGAATATGGTTATAAAAGACGACTTTAAGTATTTGTCTAATAATCCCACCATCTGTATTATCTGAGGGCTGGCAATTGTTGATGGTCTTTTCCTTTAACTTTAATCAGATTTCTCAACTTCTTTGTATACTGAGTAAGTTTGGAGTGTATGTAGGATATTTTAAATATTGTGCTATGAAACTCTGAGTCTATTAATATCATTTGGAGACTGTTGCTTTTGTTTTTCTTTTACTTGGATATCAACCCAGTTAGTTTCAGAATGCAGCTTCTGTCTCACTGTTTGTGTGTGGTGGCTCTGATGCCAATTAAGTTTTTTAAGCTCTTTCATGCTGTTTGGATCTGACTACCACATGCTACTCAAAGGCCAGTCTGGTACTTAGGCAGTTGTTTATATAATAAGTTTCTTAAGCCTTTGGCACACTTCTTTGGATCTGTATTGCTCATTAACAGCTGAAGACTCAGCCTGGAATTTTATGTTGCTTCATATACAGGTTTAAGAGCTGCTTTTCTTCAGATCTCTTCTCTCCCATATTTCTCCCACACATTCCAACTCTTCAAGCCCTTTTTAGTGATGCCTCTGGCTGGAAAATGAAGTTCTCTTAGAGTTCTAGGCTTTCATACTGAAGATTTCAAATCTTCAAGACAAAGTGGTGAGAGAAAAAGTAAAGAAAAAATAACAAGGATTTTCTTCACATTTTTTGGCCAACAAGAGCTCCTTTTACTACTTCCTCTGGCCAAAGAGATGGGCCGTCTTTGTGGTTTTACGTACTTGTATTGCAGCCACCATCACCGTGCACTTTTATGACTGTGGCTGTCCTCAAGACAGTGCTGGGGAAAAAAGGGAGGAAAAAAGACATTTTCCTCCTTTTCTTCAATGTGCAGGGAACTGCTTTACTTGTTCTTTGACTAAAACAGGTGGTTTTTGCTATTTCAGAATTTGGGTGAAGGCCAGAAGACAAAAGGAAACAAAATCATAATATTGATTTTCACTGTGGATTACTATTCAGGCTTTGATTTCTGTCTTCAATCTGCCTGCTCTTGTTTACATTCCAGATTCCTCAGATGGTTACCTTCTCTGACCAGAGATGTTATTTGTAGTCAATGGGAGATATAGGCCAACATGACTGCCCTCTGATTATTTTAAATGGATAAAATATAATGTGCTGAACATCTAACCCAAACTCCCAATTTTATAAAATGTATTGAAACCATAGATAGATGGATAGATAGATATCATATTGCTCTGCCAAATTCTGATTTTTTATAGCATCAAATAATATGGTTAGTATGGTGAATGCTTGATATATAAATAAGAGCTTATTCTCTTTCACTGTAATCTCTTTTTCTCTCCCTGTGCTTTCTTTTCTACAATCTTGTTAAGTTAAACAAAAACAACATCTAAATATGATAGATTTTGTGAAAATGCTCTCATACAAATGAATGATGACATAAAATGGCTCACACTGAGTATACGATTGTGATTCCACTCTTAATACCATGGATATCTAAGGGGAAAATCCTCTTTATTGAAATTCAGTGAAGTGTCTTTAGCACACTTTCTCTAAGAGTTGGGGGTATAAATATAAAAATTATAGAAACAAGTTTACATTAAGAAGTATCTTTTTCTATAAAAGTTGATATTAAATACTAACAGGTATTCTACTAGAAATATGCTAATTGGGAGAGATGATTTATGGGTATGGTTATCTAAACATTCTGACTTTTCTCCACAATTGCACATGAGTTAATTTGGAAATACTTACAATGCATTTTATTGGGAACAGGACAGAATTCTAGCATTAAATTGAGAGAAACTACAGATGTAGCTGTGTAGGGAGTCCTTGTTTATCAAAGATATAAGCTGATCTGAAGTTTGGGAAAATATTTTAATTAAACTTAAAATTCAGTTTGCATGACAGGATCTTTGTTAAACTATTAATTAGAGGATAAGAAGCAACCCTTACCATAAATATGAAATAGGGCAAAGGAAGTTCAAATCTCATTAATGAGGAGAAAAGAAAAAGAAATACAGACATGATGCACTGAAAAAAATGAGAGGGAGAAAGATAGAGTCTCAGATCAGTAAGTTCAACTCTATGCTTTGCACATGAGGAAAACCAAATTCTAATTTGGTAAAAATATTTAATATAGATCATGGAAGCACTTGGAGACAGAATTCAGGAAGAAATAGGTCAGGAAACTTTCTTTGTAAAAGAGACAAATAGTAAATATTAAGGCTTTGCGGGCTACATGGTCTCTGCCACTGCAGTGTAAAATCAGCCGTAAACAATAGGGAAATAAATGGGCATGGCTAAATGCCAATAGAAATTTGTTTTGTGACACAGGTAATGAGCCAGAGCTAGCACGTGGACTGTAGGTTGCTGAACCCTGGTCTAAAGTACAAAACTCTTGATTCCCCATTGGATACAACTGCATAACTTGTGCAGGCAAAGGGGCTTTACTTTTCTAGAAGAGCACAGGGATTAAAATTTAATATGACAGGGGTCAATATTTCTGCACTCTGCAATTTACTTTAAAATGCATTTAAAAATAAGATGGATTGGTGGATAGATTAATGTGATGAGCAGCTATACTAAATGTTAATTACAGAATGTATGTGATAGGCATATGTATATTCCCTACATAATTATTTCAATTTTTCAATATGCTTGAAAATTTTCATATAGGAACAAATTATTTTTTAAAGATTTCTTTTTTAAAGATTTTATTTATTTATTTTTAGAGAGGGGGGAAGGGAGGGACAAAGTGAAGGAGAGAAACATCAATGTGTGGTTGCCTCTCACGCCCCCCCCCCACTGGAGACCTGGCCCACAACCCAGGCATGTGCCCTGACTGAGAACCAAACTGGGGACCCTTTGGTTTGCAGGCCAGCACTTAATCCACTGAGCCACACCACTCAGGGTTCAAATTTCTTAAAATGTGTAAGGTTCTCTATAAAAATAAGAGGTATTCCTTGTTTAAAAATTTTAGTGAAATATTCTTATGACATTTAAAACATGGAATTTAACAGATAATATTTTCAAAGAATTATATATGTTATAACTCATATTAGCCATAGATTTTGAATACTATTTCTTGATGTGTCTTTAATTTATTATAGAACTCAGTTTATTGCCAAAAAGGGAAACAACAGATAGTTAAGTTAGATGACATAAATTTGGTTACTAATCCACCTTGTAAGATTTGTTTTATCCAGTCATACAAACATTAATTTTATTTGGAGTTTTAAGGAAAATCATATTGCGATTTTTATTCAAAGTTCTGTTAAAAATAAAGTCATAAGAAATTATAATATTACTTGGTACACATACATTGAAAAGTTAAGAGAACCCACCCCATGGCTAATTAACTGCAGCCTTCATATATTTTTTCCAGAAAGTATCCAGTCATGTAATATGAATAATCAACAAAATAAACAAGTAAGCAAAATACAAACAGAGATGTTGAAATAAAGAACAAATTGATAGTAACTAGAGAGGAAGGGGGAGAGGGATAATAGGAGAAGGGCCATGAAGGACCATGTATAAAGGACGCATGGACAAAGCCAAAGGAGGGCAGAGGGTGGGAGGTAGGGATGAGTGGGGCGAGGGGTGTGGTGGGGTGAAAATGAAGACAACTGTACTTGAACAACAATAAAAAAGAAATATTAATTATTCTAAAAATAAAAATAAGAAAAAGAAAAATAGAGACATTTATTGAAGAAGATACAAAGGAAAGGAAACATTTTACATAGGACAATGACACCTCAGTCCCCTTCCAAGTAGGCACCTTGGGACCTTACACAGTTCTCCCAAGCACCATCAGCTGCTCCACTGTATTTTCCTGAATCTCATCCGTGGTCTGAGCTCTCTCCTCTTTCAAAGGTGATTTTAGTTTTGGGAAAAGCCAGAAGTTGCAGGGTGCCAAATTTGGGCTGTTAGCGGGGCTGAGTCACCTGGGTGATTTGATGTTTCACCAAAATTGCTGCACAAGACATGATAGATGACTTGGCACATTGTTGTGATGGAGCTACTGATCACCAGTTGCCCATACCTGCAGACTTCTGAATCATACGAATAGTTTCCATGGAAGAGTGTTCAATGAAGCTTAACACAAAATTTGATGCAGATACCTTACTCTACTTGCTCAGTCATTTTGAATGTGATGGCCACACAGTATACACACTCAGTCAACAGTGTTTACCACCCCCACTGACTAGTATACAGAAGTGGTCATTGTTCATGCACGTGCATTGCAGTTCACTCTTCTCATTTGCCAGGTTACATCAATGTCACCCAAACCCTTCTTGTTATAGTAAACACTGGTTGGAGTTTTTCTGGCTGACTTTACACATAATTTTTTTCTCAGAGGAGAAAGCTAAATGAAATTAGAAAGTGACTTCTTGCTACTCTTGTTGTAATAGTATGGCTAATTTCAAAGTTGTTATTGTTCTTGTTACAGTATAATCCCATTAAAGACAAATTTGGCATTATTTTTCCCAGCAAAACATTATTCTTAATGACACCATCCATTAGAGTTTGTACAGATTTTTGTAGTATTTGCCTTTAAGTAAGTGCATATGCAATGTATTGTTTTTAAATATTTTGATCAATATGGAGAATATGAAAACCATTGATTGATGCTTTTTATTTTCATATCTTGTCATCTCAAATAGTTAATGAGGAAATGTGCCAGAGAGTAGCAAAATGGGTTAATCAATCATGAAGAAAATCACTCCTACTTTCTCCATTATCACATTAACACTTAGATGTGGTGTTGATACATATATATATGTATATATATTTGATAACATCCTTGAACACAAGCATGAGAAACTATTCCCAAAGCTAAATACAAAAAAATCATTTAAAATTTCAAATTGTTCAAATATTAAAAATATCAACACTTCTCAAAAATTCGGTATATCTTAACACTATTAAAATCAGGCCAAAAGCATGTTCCTTTTGCCTGGGTTGCTCAGGTAGTCAAAACCTCACATTTGAATTAATAACTCATAATTTTGAGGCTTCATTTTTTTAATTAGCAGCCTAGGAAGTACAAAGAAAAAATAGAGCAAATCATCTGAAATAATAATCACTCACAAACAGTTAAGGAAATATAATTTAGCAAACAAAGGATGAAACCTGGCTACTTTCTAACCATTGAGTTAAATAGGGACCAGAGTTGCATTTGATCAACCTAGTAAAGCTGAGGGTTTTCACTGTTGATTTTTCTCTGGACAGTTACTAGCCACTACATTAAGAATAATAAAGCATATGCAGTCAAGTGGAGTTCAATTCCACTTGGAAAAGTACACTAAATAACACCATTGAACCAAACCTTATAAATAACCAACATGTAAAAAATCAAAAGGAGATTGCATACATCTTATTATAGGCCTAGAACTATTCGGATGGAAGGCACGCAATAAAATTTTAAAAAATGCATAACAGAAATGAGAAGTGACAACTTAAAGATGACATTGATCCTGCTACAACTGCAATAGAATTTGTATTTATTTAATATAGCCTCCTAATTAAGTGAACTTTTAAACACACTGAGCATGATATAAGCAACAAACATAGTTTCTGTGTGTTTTTTAAATTCTTTTTAAAATATATTTTATTGATTATAGCATTACAGTTGTTCTATTCCCCCCCTTCATTCCCCTCCACCTGCACCCTCCCTCCCCCACCCTTCTCCCCCCTTAGTTTATAACCACATGTCTCAAGTTCTTTAGATTCTATATTTCCCCCACTATTCTTGCCCTCCCCCTATCTATTTTCTACTTACTGTCTATGCTTTTTTCTGTGCCTTCTCCCCCCTTCTCCCCCTCCCACCCCCCTGTTTCTAACCCTCCATGTGTTCTTCATTTCTATGGTTCCACTCCTGATCTAGCTGTCCTCTTGGTTTGCTTTTGTTTTAGGTGTGGTTGTTAATAACTGTGTGTTTGCTGTCCTTTCACTGTTCATATTTTTCATCTTCTTTTTCTTATATAAGTCCCTTTAGCATTTCATATAATAAGGGCTTGGTGATGATGAACTCCTTGAACTTGACCTTATCTGAGAAGCACTTTATCTGTCCTTCCATTCTAAATGAAAGTTTTGCTGGATAAAGCAATCTTGGCTGTAGGTCTTTGGATTTCATGACTTGGAATACTTCTTTCCAGCCCCTTCTTGCCTGTAAGGTCTCTTTTGAGAAATCCGCTGACAGTCTGATGGGTACTCCTTTGTAGGTGACTGTCCCCTTATCCCTTGCTGCTTCTAGGATTCTCTCCTTCATTTTAGTCTTGGCTAATGTAATTATGATGTGCCTTGGTGTGTTCCTTCTTGGGTCCAACTTCTTTGGGACTCTCTGAGCTTCCTGGATTTCCTGGAAGTCTATTTCCTTTGCCAGACTGGGGAAGTTCTCCTTTATTATTTGTTCAAATAAGTTTTCCACTCGTGGCTGTTTCTTTCCCCCTTCTGGAACCCCTATAATCCGGATGTTGGAACGTTTAAAGATGTCCTGGAGGTTCCTAAGCCTCTCCTCATTTTTTTGAATTCTCATTTCTTCATTCCTTTCTGGTGGGATGTTTCGTTCTTCCTTCTGGTCCATTCCATTGATTTGAGTCCCAGTTTCCTTTCCATCGCTATTGGTTTCCTGGACATCTCCCTTCATTTCAATTAGTTTAGCCTTCATATGTTCCTCTAATTTGTGACTATAATCAACCAGTTCTGTTAGCATCCTGATAAACAGTGT
The DNA here is from genome assembly GCF_014824575.4 of Sturnira hondurensis. Lineage (NCBI taxonomy): Eukaryota > Metazoa > Chordata > Mammalia > Chiroptera > Phyllostomidae > Sturnira > Sturnira hondurensis. Next base: position 101,923 of record NW_028087993.1, on the reverse strand, counting down.
CTTGAATTGTGCTTCTGAGAGGCTGGCAACTTCTCAGTTGCTGAGAGTTATCGGCTCTGGGACTTTGAGTTCTTCTTGCGCCATCTTTCAGGCTGTTCGTGCCTGTTATGTAGCAGGATCGGAGCCCTAAGGTGTTTGCTAGCACAGGGCAACTCAGTCGCTGAGTTGTGACGCTGTATGTGGGGGCGGGGTCAAAGAGGGACTATGGCATCCGGTCTGTCGCCTGCCGCCGTGGCCCTCACCGGTGCCGCAGCTGCTGCCGTCACCGGGCCCACGCGTTTCATCCCACTCCACGCGAGTGTGCCACCGCCGTCAGCCCTCACCCCCTGGGGCCTGCGTGGTCCGTCTCACTGTGCACGAATATGCGACCGCGGTCAGTCTGCCCCGCACCCCAACTGGTTCCGGGCTGCCTGCACGGCTAGGTTGGGGGACCCATCCCTGCTCGCTGCTGGCTCCACCCCTCTTACTGTCCCCATTGAAAGGTTAGATGTAGTCGGACTTCCGTATAATTCAATTTTCTGTCCTTGGGCTGTGTTTTTGTTTCTCCAAACCTTTGTTGTATTCAAACTTGGTTGTGGGAGAAGGCACAGTGTTTCCACCTATGCCTCCATCTTGGCGGAAGTCTCTGGTTTTTTTTTTAATTCTTTAAAAATGTATTTTTATTATTTAAATAAAAGTATAATATTTCTAGCTTGGTTGATTAATGTTTCTTTCATTTAGTAACTCACCAGAGTAAACAGATATCGGAATAAGGAGCAAGGAGACCACTACAGCAACCTCTAAAAATTTACATCCATGTTACTTGCATGGCATTTGTGAAGCAATAGCACCAGCTGTGTCTACCATACATCCTAACACTTGATCTTAGGTTGATAATCCCATGTATGTTGTTAAGAAACTGTGACTTAAGAGTCACATAGGCCTCAGTCACATAGGCCACATATCTCTGCTCTGCCTCTCACAAGTAGTATGATCACAGAAAAGCTAATTTACTTAGAGTTATTTTATTTCTCAGGATGAAGAAATGCATATTATAGAACAATTCAAGTATGTGCTAAATGGTCATTCTTTTGCTTACAGCTGTGTCACCAAAATTGGGTTTAAAACACACTTACTGCTTTTCCAAGGGGAGGGAGGCGGGGAGCATGGGGTGGGGGGCGGGCAGGGTTGGGAATATAAGACAGAAACCTGTACTTGAACAAGAATTAAATAAAAATTATATTAAAAATTAAAAAAAGCACTGCTTTTCCAGCAATATCCTAAATATATATCCTGGGGAAAATACAAAACATTTCATCTAAGCATCTTGCAATCCATGATTAAAATAATGTAATAAATGCAGAGATAAACACTTTATTTTTTAATTAATTTAATTATTTTTCAAGTACAGTTTTCTGTCTATTACTCTCATCCCATTCCACCCCCCGTGTTCCCCCCTCCCTCCCATTTCCACCCTTCTTAGTTTTTATCCATGTATCCCTTATATTTGTTCCTCTAAATCCCTCCCCTATTTTCCCTGAAATTCCCTCCCCTCTCCCTTCTGGTCAATGTTCCCCTGTTCTCTATTTCAGTGTCTTTGGTTATATTTTGCTTGCTTGTTTGTTTGGTTGTTTAGCTTCCTATTAAAGGTGAGATCATATGGCATTTGTCCTTCAACACCTTGCTTATTTCATTCAGCATAATGCTTTACGGTTCCATCCATGCTGTTGCAAAAGGTAGGAGCTCTTTCTTTCTTTCTGCTGCATAAAATTCCATTGTGTATATGTACCATAGTTTTTTGATCCATTCATTTACTGACAGGCACCTAGGTTGCTTCCAACTGTTGTAAATTGTGTTGCTATGAACATTGGGATGCATTTGTTCTTTAGGATTGGTGTTTTAGGGTTCTTAGGATACAATCCTAGCAGTGGAATTGCTGAGTCAAAAGGCACGTTCATTTTTAGTTTTCTTAGAAAATTCCATACCGTTTTCCATAATGGTTGTACCAGTCTGCAATCCCACCAACAGTGGACTAGAGTCCCCTTTTCCCCATACCATTTCCAACATTTGTTGTTCATTGCTTTGTTTATGATAGCCATCTCATTGTGGTTTTAATTTGCATCTCTCTGATAGCAAGTGATATTGAGCATCTTTTCATGTGTCTCTAGATCCTCTGTACGTCCTCCTTGGAGAAGTATCTGCTCAAGTCCTTTGCCTACTTTTTAATTGGGTTGCTTGTCTTCTTGGAGTGGAGTCCTGTAAGTTCTTTGTATATTTTGGAGATTAAACCCTTGTCTGAGGTGTCATTGGCAAATATGTTTTCCCATACAGTTGGTTGTCTTTTTATCTTAATATTGTTTTTTTTACTCATGCAAAAGCTTTTAATTTTGATGAGATCCCATTTGTTTATTCTTTCCTTTGTGTTCCTTGCTCTAGGGCACATATCAGTAAAAATGTTGCTGCATGAAATATTTGAGATTTTCTCGCCAATGTTCTCCTCTAGGACTTTAATGGTGTCGTGGCTTATATTTAAGTCTTTTATACACCTGGTATTTATTTTGGTATATGGTGTAACTTGGTGCTCAAATGAATTTGGCAGAACAGTGGGTTACAAAGTCAATTCCCAGAAATCAAAGGCATTTGTGTATACCAACAATGAATCAGCAGAAGCAGAAATCAAGAAAAAAATCCCATTCAATATAGTTAAAACAAAAATAAAATATCTGGGAATAAACCTAACCAAGGAGGTTAAAGACCTGTATGCAGAAAAGTACACAACACTGAAGGAAGAAATCAAGGAAGACCCAAACAAATGGAAACATATACCGTGTTCATGGATTAGAAGAATTAACATCATCAAAATGTCCATACTACCCAAAGCAATTTACAGATTCAATGCAATACCTATTAAAGTACCAATGGCATATTTCACAGACATAGAACAAACACTTCAAAAATATATATGGAAGTGTAAAAGACCCCGAATAGCAGCTGCAATTTTGAGAAAGAAGAACAAAATAGGAGGGATCACAATATCTGATATCAAACTGTATTACAAGGCCACTGTAATCAAAACAGCGTGGTACTGGCACAAAAACAGGCACATAGACCAATGGAATAGAACAGAGAGCCCAGAAATAAACCCAACTCTCTACAGTCAATTGATATTTGACAAAGGGGGCAGTAACATAAAATAGGGTAAGGATAGCCTCTTGAACAAATGGTTTTGGGAGAACTGGACAGCCACGTGCAAAAAAATGAAACTTGAACACTTTAAATAAACAGATAAAAGAATCTCATAAGGAGTGATGAAAATAAAAACAAAAGTAGACATTAGGTGGAAAAGAGAGGTGAGCTAGGGCAGATGCTAGGGCTATCTTGAGAGGTATTGGCTGATCTCATGAGCAGATTCTAATGTGTGGCAATGGGAAGCAAAAATTGACATTGTAAGGAGTCAAAGCTGAGGCTTCAATCTAAAGCCAAGTGCCTTGAAGGGCTACACCTTCAGTGAAAGGGTAGATCAAATCTAAGTGCCAGAAAATAATATGATTAGGAAAATCGAGAATTTATAACCACATGCAAAACCTCATATTGTGTGAGTGTTTGAGTGTGCAATATCTCTATGATTTAAGAAATCTCAAATCAAGATAGTACCATAAACCTGACTCAGGTTTACATTGTCAATAGAAAATCCTTCTAACTAGACATACCTTCAACAAGGGTCACCTAGTATTCCCACAGTTATAGCCCAATGAACAGGAACCCACAAATAAAAATTGCAAATACATGAGAAAACAAGCCATATGAACAAAGTTTAAAAAAATTTAAACAGCATAAATAAAATTTCCAAAACTACAATTAATTGGATATAGATTTAAAAATATACTTTGGGGATCAGTCAGTTGAGACCTGGGGGTATGGAGTGGTATTTATTTTATCATAAGGAAAGCATGAACAAAGCTCAGAGGAGATAAACAGGATGTTCAGTTTTGCCAGAATTAAAACTATATATATATATATGTGTGTGTGTGTGTGTGTGTGTGTGTGTGTGTGTCTGTGTGTCTGTGTGTCTGTGTGTTAATTACCATCATCACCCAGATAGTGTTTATAGAAGATAATAATTATAGGGACTCAGTGTGGAGTCCTGGCTCTGTCAAGATATATGGCTTTGGGAAAGCAACTTTTACTATCAGTGATACAGTTTCCTCACTTCTAAAATGAGGATAAGAATAATATCTGAAATTAGTGTTTTTATAAAGACAGAATGAGATTGTGAAAGCACACAGGTAGTTGTTCAAAAATATCAATAAATAGTAGGGATGTTTAAATGCATTGATACCTAGGCATTTTACTACATGATGAATAGTGTTAAACATTGGGAAACAAAGCTGGTTAAGACAAAAGAAACAGTCAGGTGAGAAAAATAGTCATATAAGCTAGCAATTATAATGCAATTAATATTTTTGCCTTAATATAGATGTAGATAAATTGAAACTAAAGTCTGGAAAAGTAAAAGGCAAAGATTTCATCATGATACAGTCAGCCAATGCTTCTCATGAAAGGAAATATTCAAGCTGAATTGAAAATGGTTAATAAGAATTTCTTGGCTGAAAAAGAAAGAAATGCAGAGAATACTATGGGCAAAGTAAACAAGGAACACCAGATTATATCCAGACAGTGACAAGTAATGACTTGTGGGTAAAGTTTACTATATTAAAGGCATACGGAATAAAATAATGAATGTAGATTAAAACAAGAGTGATATGGACTTGCAATGTGAATCTTTGGAGATGAGAACCAATATCAAGTGTTGGGAAATTTTAATTTTTAAATTATTTCTCATATAGACTTCAGTTTTTAGAGTTTACAGCAAAATTGAATAGAAGATAGGGAAATTTCCCATATGTCCCCTGTCCTCACACATGCACAAACTCCTCACTATCAACATCCTGCACTAGGGTGGTACCTTTGTTACAATCACTGAATCACCACTGACTCATCATTATCACCAGAATTCCATAGTCTACATTAACATTCACTGTTGGTGTTGCACATTCTGTGGGCTTGGACAAATAAAGTGGCATGTATCTACAATTTTAATATACAGTACAGGATAGTTTTGCCGCTCTAAAAAACCATCTCTGTATTCTGCCTAGTTATCCATCCCTCCCTCCTAAACTCTGGCAAACATTGGTCTTTTTACTCTTTCCTTAGTTTTGCCATATAGATGGAATCATAAAACATGCATTCTTTTCAGATGGGCTTCTTTTACTTATAATATACACTTGGTTTCTTTCATGTCTTTTCTTGGCTTGATAGCTCATTTCTTTTTAGTGTTTAGTAATAATTTGTTCTCTCAATGTTTATTTATCTATTTACCTACTGAAGAACATCTTGGTTGCTTGAAGTTTTGGCAATTATGAATAAAGCTATTATAAACTTGCAGGGTTTTGTGTGGATATAAGTTTTCAACTCCTTTGGGTAAATACCAAGGAGAATGACTGGTGGGTTACATAGTAAGAGTATGTTTAGTTTTGTAAGAAACCACCAACTGTCCTCCAAAGTGGCTGTACCATTTTACATTCTCACCAGCAATGAGTAAGTGTTCCTTTGCCCATCATCCTGGACAGCATTTGGTGTTGTCAATGTTCTGGACCTTGGTCATTTTAATAAGTAATAGTAGTATCTCACTGTTGTTTTATATTTCTCAGCTTTATTGACATATAATTGAAATATAACATTATATAAGTTTAAAATGTACAAAGTGATCATTGGATACATGTATATATTGTGAAATTCTCACCACAATAAGATTAGTAAACATCTCTGTAATTTCACACAATTACTATTTTTTAGAGGGGTAAGAATTTTAAGACCTAGTCTCTTGGCAGTTTTCAAGTACACAAATCAATATTTCAAGTCACCATGCTAAACATTAGGTCAGAATATACTCATCTTATAACTGGAAGTACATACCCTTCTCCCCATTTACTCTACCTCCTAGCCCCTGACAGCCACCATACTACTCTGTTTCTATCAGTTTGGCTTTTAGAGATTCTTCATATTAAGTAAGATGATACCATACTTGTCTTTCTTTGTCTAATGTATTTCACTTAGCATAATGTGCTCAGGGTCCATCTGTTATGGGAGAAACTCCCAGAAACTCAGTTCTTCTCACCGACTCAGTAAAGAAATACAGGCCAGTGATCCTCATGGCATGCAACCAAAGTTTATTAACACTAAGTTCTAATGGGAAAGCAAAGCAAAGGTGACTAGAGTACAGGTGGCAAAAGTAGGGTGGCCAAGGCCAGGTAGCCAGGGCCCCACGCTGTGTGGTAAAAAGAGCCAAGAGAGAGTCCTTTGTTCTGAGAACTTACATAATTGTTAGGATGGGTGTGAGGGACTTACATTTTGATTGTCAGGTAAATATGGTGCCAACTTTCCCGGGAAGACTTGACTACCCAAAGGTAGGTATGTGTGGGGGTCAGTTAGTGGGAATGCTTATCTTGCTCCAGGCTTCAGTTGCTCATTTCACATATGTGATCAGAGGCAGGCAGTTAACCAAAATTGTTTATGGGCCCTTTCTTTGGACACTGTAGACCCTTCCTTTTTCCCACTTTCAGGCCATGGGATGAATACACAGTCTCCAGGTTTCCCATTTCCCAGCTTGTGGAGATGATACACACAGACTTTCATGGGCACCCTCTCCTGCACTATCATAGTTTACTTCGTCTTATTCAGAATGTTTGGCAGCCTTATGAGACCAGACTCAGAATTACTCGGTTAATTGGAGAGACACATCTTCCTTTGCTTTTAGCCTCCTCTACTAAGTTTTTCATTAGATTGCAATGGTAAGGACCCTGCTTTATTCTCCTACCTGGCCACTCATTCCACCACAACACATCTATGTTGTCACAAGTGGCAAAGTTTCCTTTTTAATGCCTAAATAAAATTTCATTGTATTTCATTATTATTATTTATATACACACATTTTCTTTATCCATTCATTCATGAAAGGACACTTAAGTTGTTTCCATGGCTTGTCTATCGTAAATAATGCTGCTACGAAAATAGGAGTGTAGATTGCAAGTAACTCTTCAAGGTAGTGATTTCAGTTCCTTTGGATATATACCCAAATTTGGGAATGTTAGATCATGTGATAGTTCTACTTGTAATCTTTTGAGTAATCTCCATACTGTTTCTCATAGTGGCTAGAGCAATCTGCATTGCCACTTGTACTACACAAGGTTTCCCTTTTCTCCACATCTTCACCAACAATTATCTCTTGTTTTCTTTATGAAAGCAATCTAACAGCTATGAGGTGATATCTTGCTGTTGTTTTCATTTACATTTCCCTGAGAATCAATGATGTCGAGGATGTTTTCATGTATCAGTTAGCTTTTGTATGTCTTCTTTGAGAGAAGGGCAAATGGGGAAAATGGTGACAACTTTAATAGAATAGCAATAAAAATGATTTTAAAAATGCCTATTCAGTTCTTCTGTTCTTCATTTGCAGTATTCCCTTAGGGCCATTTTCAGAGATGTTAAGTGGTGGTCTTTTAAAGTAATTTTTACCAGTTTTTATGGCAAGTGAGTCTGTGGAGCTCCTCACACTGTCATGCCAGATATAAAATCTCATTTTTTCATAACCTGATTTAACAATGTATTTTGTGTTATGACCCAGCAAACACACGACACACACATACAGTTGAAACCAGATTTTACAAAACAATACTTTTTCTTACTAAGTGTGATTCTCTCTGATATTTTTCTATTCTGTTTTGCTTAATTAACAGCAGTCAGAGGGTACCAGGTTTTGGGGGCTAGGTAAAAAAGTGAAAGGATTAAGTAAAAATAAAAACTCATAGACACAGACAATAGTATGGTGATTATCAGAGGGAAATGGGATGGACAGAGAACTAGGAAAGCATAAAGGGCAGATAAATGGTGAAGGAAGGAGACTTGGCTTAGGGTGGTGAACACAGTACAATGTACAGATGATGTAGCATAGAACTGTATACCTGAAACCTATATAATTTTATTAACCAATGACACCCCAGTAAATTCAATAAAAATAAATAAATAACTTAAAATTAAAATAAATAAATAATATACAAAATTAAAATAGAAATAAATAATTTTACAAAATAAAGTGGAACAGTGAAATAAATAAATAAAATTAAAAATACTAATAGCAATATCTGGATTAATTTTAGCACTTAGTAATAGATTGTGATAATACATTCAAAAACACTTTGATCGTGTTGATTTGCCATCTTTATTTGTCCAACTAATTCCTGTTAATTAACCCTATAATAATTTAACATACTAGTTCAATTTATACTTTTGAAAGTAAAAATATAAATGAAATACAATTCTTTATTCAAGGAAGTTTAAAATCTACTTGGATATTACGTTAATTGTAAAAATGCTATTCACAAGAGACACCATTGGAAGTTTTTAAGCAGAGGGATAATATAATAATGTACCTTTGTTTCAGGAATTCAAATCTGGTAGTGGCTTATGAATTAGATAGGTTGGTAGTAGGGAGAAACTAAAATCTGGTATATCAGTTTATAGACTTTTGTATTTAGTCCATAAACATGGTATGAACCCAAATTTAAAAGTTATACTAGAATCATATGAGAGAGAGAGTTGAGGGATGAGAATCCAACATGGAGTCAATAAAATGCAGTGATATTTGGCTTTTAGGATAAAGATGTTTTCTTGTGCAGTGGAGGGTGTATGTTGCATTATTTACTTTAGATGGGAATATGAGGAAGAAAGAATATGTTTAGTGGGGGGTGGAGAAGAAAGTGCTGATAATTTGTTCATAATTGAGAAAATGTGAACTGTGAGAAATTGATGAAGTAAAAATTCTGGTAGAAATTCTAGGAATTTAACAAAAAATGAGACACAATTAAGTGAAAATACAAATTATTGAGCAACCCTGTCATTTGGGAAATTAAATAATTTCGATTATAATATGTATAATGTAAATGTTTGGCACTATTGTTTTTGTGTCTTTAGTGTAATGCATATTGTGACTCATTTCAGTGAAAGTAGTAATTTATTTAAAAGGAAAGCAATTAATTTAAAGAGTTAAGGTACATTAAAGTACCATGGTTTTATTTGAAATCATTTATGAACTAAACAATAATCTGCAAGGAGACCATGTTATCACTATATTTTGACATGAATAATAATGGTGAACTATTTTACAGTAAATTAAATAACTGAGTTTAAACATTTGCCACAGTGATCTTGATGCTTCTAGGCTTATTAAATGTAGCAAAATAGTATTTATTTGGACTTGCATATTATCTCTCTCTTTCTCTCTACCTATCCATTTTGTAGCTGAAATAGCATTTGCTCCAGCATGACCACTCACTTTGAAAATGAAATGTAATTTGATTCTTTAAACCTTGTTTATTCATCTATAAGTGAAAAGTAATACCAGCTCCCTCCTAGAGCTGTAGTGAGGATTTGATGCAGGAAGTAAATGAAAGGACCAGCACCCACACCTGGCATTTAGTTGGTACAAATGAGTGAAATACAGGAAAAGATCTGTATCCACACACCAAACCTAGTAATTCAAATGAGCAAACTGCTAAATCTAACATGCACAGCATATCTGGAAGCAATGCAAGGCAAGCATTATTCTCCCAGTTTAATAGCCATGTTGCCATGGTGCAGAGTAACTATTGTGTTTGGTGAAAACAATATTGTTATTCAGGTCATGCCATTTTAGTCAATGGCAATGAATGTAATGCCAAAAATTTGAATATGAAGATAAACACATTAGAAACTACTGCCCAGTTAAATGTTTATCCATTAAAGTTGCTTATACAACATATTCCTATGAGTTCAATGATTCTCAGCATTTCAAATAGGTCATATCATTAGGAACTGTTTTATCATTAGTAAATTACTAAAGAATGACAATAATTTTTAAATTATTACACATGATGTACTAATATCTATGGAACAAATTGTCATATACAAGCTTCTATTAAATTAATTTTGTGTTATTTGAACATGAGAACATTATAAATATGAAGTTGTGGTTACCAACAATTTTTAATAAATTATCATAAATATCATACCATAAATGATGTTTCTACATAGTATATTTCCTGATAAAGTTAAATAATATAATTTGGGGGATTATCATATGAAAATAATTATCTTCAAGGGCCCATTAGAAATAATAACCTATAAAAATGTACTAATTTAAAACCTTAATTGTGTGCATTTTGATTAAGTTTCAAGTATATTATATTTATTTATTTATTTATTTATTTTTCTGTATCTCTCTATTTATTATCTATCTATCTATCCATATACTATGTGCCAGATATTGTGATAGATGGCACTAGGCATAAAATGGAGAACAAAATAAACAAGCAATATTACGTTTTCTTATATTATTAGAAGCAATGATTTACAACAGGAGTCACAAAATCAGTTAGTAGAAAGTCAATCATGTTTATAATCCAATATACTGTATGTTGATAAATATGTTTTCCTTTATAAAAATAAAAATTAATAGTAGATAAGTAAAATATCCTGTATCACTTCCAGCTATTAATGAGAGATTTACTTTTTCCAACACTTCACCTATAGGGGTTCAAATATAATCCTACTACTTGTAAATACTTCCCCAAACCCTCTGAGGCTTCAGTTAGCCTTACAACTGCTGGCAGTGATGGCCAGACAGCCTGTTATTGAGACGCAGTGGGCAGAATGATATTTCAGCTTTAGTCATTTCTTTTTGGTGTTCTTGGAGTAGTGTCACTGAATAATTTCCATTTGCCTGATCTTGGTGCAAAATGACTATGGGAGAGGAAAATAGACAGGGAACATGTAAATAAATGGTATCGTATAGAAGTATAATAAACATTTTTCTCCCCTTTATTCCCCTCCACCCTACACTGCCCCTCCCACCAGCATTCCTATCAGAATTAAATAGATACGGAAGTAGTACCACCCACATGTAATGTGCATCCTTATTTTTCCCCTTAAATATTTGTGCAAAAAGTGTACATTGTACACAGTAAAATGTGGTACTTTCAAAATTATCCCTTTGTCCTTGACTTTTGACAATGTAATATGTCTTGGTGGAGCTCTATTTGGGATTATTTTGAATTCTTTGACAAACATTTGACATACCTATATTTCATGAGTATCAGTTGTTGGACTTTTACTAGTTTCCTTCATGGGTGTAATGTTTTTGATTCTTTGTGAACCTTGTATCCTTGCACTGATATCTACACATTTGAGCAAGAATTCTCTTTTTCCCGCCTTTACAGACTTCTTTTGACAAGGAAAGACCATTACCACGGTCTCAACCTGAAGTTCTGAATGGCCAACTGGTAGTCTCTTTCGGCAGATGGGGTTTACTGTCAGAGTCTCTATTTGAGTATAGTCACTGTCCACATTCTGAGGCCTGAAGGAGCCACCAGTTGGGTTCCACAATCAATCAGCTCTGTCAACTGGTCTCCATGGTCAGCTGAGGCCATTGGCTGGGCTTTGCAATCACTTCTGGTCAAGCAAGGTCACTAGCTGTATTCCCCAGTCAGGTATTGCTGTTGGCTGGACTCTGAATTTAGGCAAGGCACCAGGCTGTGCTCTGAGATCCTATGGGCCACTGGCTGCACTACAGAATTGGGCAGGTTTTGCTGACTGGGCTTGCTGTCTGTTCAAAGCTGCAGGCTGTCATCAGCCATCTAGTAGAGCTGTATGCTAGGCTCTATAGCCACGCAGGTCTGTAAGCTGGATTCCAAGGCTTTGAAGGGTCATTCTTTGGGATTCCTAGTTAGACAGACTGAGAGATGATGCTCTGAAGCTGGATGAGGCTGCTGGCTTGCCAACCTCCCTGGGTAGGGCTATATATAGGATGAGTTCCATGTGCCACACTGCTGGCTGAGGACCCAATCTGGGCAGAACTGTGCCCTGGCTAGAGAAAACCACTGGCTACATTCCACAAGTGGGCAGAACAGCTGAGAACCTCTGGCTATGCTTCTGATCAGACACCACTGCCATCAGGTACACAGTCCACCAAGACGTACATGCTAGTTGCTGTGAACCCCATATCCCTTCTTTATATCTAGCTGATCCTAGGTTGTTTAGCCTTCCTGATTCTGCCAGTGTTCTTCATGAGATGATATAGGAGTGGGTCTTGTGTGAAGTTTTATGAATGCTGGGGAACTTGGATGTTCACACTGGGGTCTCTTTTCTCTACTGGAGAAGCCTCTTGGAACTTCAGCCTCACTCCCAGGTTCTGGGATTTTCACAAAGCCATTCTTATTTGTGAATAGTTGCTAGTTGGTCTTTCTGTGAGAGAAACTGAAGCCAGGAAACTCTTTTGTCATCGTGCTGATTTTGTTTCACCAATTAGACTTTCTAGTACCCAGAGGGGAATAACTAACTTCTAAATAATCACTTGAATCTACTACACATTGCATATTTGTGTTCTTTCCTTCATTTCCTTAAATAAAAACACATTAAGACTTGTGAATATTTATATTTTTTCACATTACAATATGTGCACTTAGTTGATCTGTATTCAATAGACTAAGAGCTATATTCTTTATAATTTTACATAATATCTACTACTTGACTGCTATACTAAAATAAGAAAATTTAAATAAGATGATTAAAATAAGATCAATCACTCTTTAATAATAATAGAGAAAGCTCTTCAATAGAAATATAGATAATCAAATGGTCATAACTTTAGAAAGTTTACATTTTCGTTAGAGTGAAAAGACAGATACTCTTGAAATTACAGAGCAATTAAAGACAATAATATTATAAATGTCTGAGTGCTATATAAATTTATACTTTTCATAACCTACTTTTTGAAATTCAATTCCTTTCTCATATTAAGATTCAGTATTTATTGATTCTGAAAGCTATTCATATTTTGGAACTGCATTACCTGCTAACCTTTCTACCACAAATAACATAAAAGAGATTCAGCATCTAGCTAAAAAATAAAAGAACAAAGTAAGAGGAAAGAGAAAAAGTATACTAGCCTTTTGGAATTATAACAGAAGAATCTAAAATAAAAAAATAAGGTGAGATTTTACATGAGTAGACAAAATTCTCAGGATCAGTTTAGTTTTTAAGTAATAGCTACCATATATTGATTGCAATCAATGAGCTACATGTAATAAGTATCATCTTAAATGCATCACCTAATTTAATCCTTATAACATCTCATATCATTAGTCCAATTTTTTCTGATGTGTAATTATTCACTATAAACAGGTTCACACAGTTTGGAAGGCATGGAGTCAGGCTTTCAAGTGAGGAGTATTTGACGCAGAATCCCTAATGTTTCATTGCTTTCTTATTTCATTTAATATATATATTTAATTTTATGTTTTCCATTATCAAACCCATAGAATGGGAGAACATATTTGCCAGTACATCTGATAAGATGTTAATACCCAAAATTTTAAAAACTTATAAAACTCAAAATCAAAGAAATCCCCCAAACAACCCAATTAAAAAATTGGCAAAGGACCAGAATAAATACTTCTCCAAAGAGGATGTGTAGATAGCCAATACACATATGAAAAGATGCTCAATATCATTAATCATTAGAAGGATGCAAATTAAAACCATGAGAGATATCACCTTGCACCTGTCAGGATGTCTATCATCAATAAATCAACAAGAAAACAAGTGCTGGGGAGGATGTGGAGAAAATGAAATCCTTGTTCACTGTCGGTGGGAATGCAGACTGGTGCAGCCAACTAGGAAGACTCAGCCTGCCCCACCAGGAAGCCCGTGTATCTGTGCCTCTGGAAAACAGTATGGAGTTTTATCAAAATATTTAAAATGAAACTAACTGCCTTTTGACCCAATGATTACATTTCTGGGAGTATATCCTAAGAATCCCCACATACTAATTCAAAAGAATGTATACACCCCTATATTCATTGCAGTGTTATTTACAATAGCCAAGATCTGGAAATGATCCAACTGCCCATCAGTAGATGAGTGGATTACAAAGCTGTTGTACATTTACATGATAGAATATGACTGGGCTGTAAAAAATAAGAAAATCTTACCCTTTGGGACAGCGTGGGTAGACTGCAGATTATTATGCTAAGTGAAATGAGCCAGCCAGAGAAAGACAAACACTATATGATCTCACTTATATGTGGGATCTAATAAAAAATAAACTGACACAATATAAACAGAGGCATGGATACATGGAACAGACTGACAGCTCTCAGAAGGGAAGGGTTTTGGGAGACTGAATGTAAGAAGGTCAAGAGATTAAACAAAAAAATACACACACACACACACACACACATATAAAACACATAGACATATACAACAGTGTAGTGATAGCCAGAGGGAAAGAGGGATGGGGTAGGTGGAGTTGGGCAAAGGGGGGATAAAATGGAGATGGAAAGAGACTTTGCTTCGAGGGATGGGGGCATGATGCAGTATGCAGATGATGTTTTACTGAGGTGTACACTCGAAATGTGTATGGTTTTGTGAACAAATATCATCCCAATAAATTAATTTTTTTAAAAGTGGTGGTATATGTATACAATGAAATACCACTCAGCCATAAAAAGGAGGGAAATCTTATCTTTTCATGACAGCATGGATAGACCTAGAGAGCATTATGCTAAGTGAAATAAGTCAGTCAGAGTAAGACAAGTACCATATGATTTCACCCATGTGGAATCTAGTAAACAAAATAAACTATCAAAATAGAAACAGATTTGTAGATAGAGAAAAGAGTGACAGATGTCATTGGGAATGGGGAGTTGCAGGGCTGAGTGAAGGAATTAAGCAAAAAAATAATAAACCTCATAGACACAGACAACAGTATGTTTATTACCAGAGGTGGGGGAGGTAGAAAAGAGTATAGTGGGGGGATATGTGGTGTTGGAAGAGGACTTGGGGTGGTGAACATACAATATACAGATAATGTATTAAAGAAATGCATAGCTGAAACCTATATAATTTTATTAACCAATATGACCCCAAAAATCAATTTAAATAATTTTAAAATTTTAGAAATAATGTTTGGCATGAAAATAATAATATTTGGAAGGCTCTTGTCCTCCTCAGTCAAGATATTATGGTGGTTTGGAGAAGAGCAGTGAAGGTAGAGATGGTGAGGAGTAGTCACTTAGGAAGACATAGTGAAGTTATACCAACATTCAGAATAAAATTAGAGAAGTCAGTGTTGGTCTGAGCAAACTGGTGATTAGTGATGACACTTACCAACATGGGGAATATGGCAAGGAGAACAAATTTAGAGGTAGAAAATTATGAGTGCCCTTGTGATCATGCTTTGTTTCAAATTTCTATTACACATACTAGTAGAGGTGTCATGTGGGCAATTGATTGTCACAGTCTAGAGTTCTCCAGCAAAGACACAAATTTGCAGATGGAAATGTACATATAATAGACAAAATCATGATAATTGAATTACCTAGTTAGAGAGTCCTAGGACTGAGTTCTGGGTGAATCCAACCCTGACGTCAGAAACAGAAGAATTTCAAAAGAACTGAGAAGAGCAGAATGACAAGGAGCATGGTATAGAAGCACAAAATGTATTTTTAAAAGTATTTCTAATGGGAATGAGTTACTTATGAGGTTAAATGATCTTGAAGAAGATTAACATGTTAGTTGGATTTTTCTCATTTTCACCTTATCAGTGACCTGGACAAGAGAGTTTCACTGGGATCGTGGGACAAAATTCTGATTTGCATGAATTCCAGAGAATATGGGAGATAAAGTGAACACTGGGATTTATAAAAAAAATTTTTGGTAATTTTTGTATGAAGTAGAACAAAAAAAATACGGTGGTAGCTAGAGATAAAAGTTATTTAAAGATATTTTTATTTTGTTTTGTTCATTTCACATGATGTGAGTTTTAAGAGCTTTTTTGTTTTTTTTCTTATTTTTTAATGGTGGTAATTATCTCAAAGAAGAAAAATAAGGAGGCAAATACAAGACAAGTATTTGATTAGGCAAAATTTGGAGATCTAATGCATAGACAAAAGGGTTTGCTTTGGTAAAGAGTTTACCCTTTGTTTCAGAAAGAAGAGAGAATATGGCTACATATGTAGCTGGCATGGTAGATGTGGTGATTGGAGGAAAGGAGATTCTCTTGTATGTTTATTTTATCTGTGAGTTGAAACAATGCTCTGATAAAGAGGGATAGACACAGCATATAGGGCAGTTGATGACAGAAATAAAATCGTCATATTGGAAAATGGGAGAATATATTGAAGTGGGAAATGGTATAGGACTTTCAGATAATGTTGAGGCTCATTTAAGGTTTATGTCATATATTTATTTATTGTTTACTTATGTATTTTTATCCTCACTAGAGACATGCTTATTGATTTTTAGAGGGAGGGGAAGGGAGGGACAGAAAGAGGACGAGGAACATCAATGTGAGAGAGAAATACTAATAAGTTGCCCCTTGGAACATCTCAGCCAGAGATCAAACCCACATGACCTAGGCATGTACTCGGACCAGGAATTGAACCTTTTGGTCTATGAAATGATGCTCCAACCAACTGAGCCACACTGGCCAGGGCAAGATTTGTGCTATATATTTAACCAGTCAGTGTGGTATGTGACTTTCTCTAGCTATATTTAACTGTTTGGGCACAGGTATAAAAATGACAGAGAGAAATATTTAACCAGGGTTGTAGTTTTATTAGAAGAATACAAGAGTGAGAGAAAACTTTTAATTCTTTCAACAGAATTAAAAGTATCCTCCAAGAAGTGATAGTGCACAATGGAATCTAAGATGGGAAAGTAAGGAACTGAAAACATAAGGCATGATTAATGCTGAAAACGTGGTAAGAATCATTGGATTGGAAATCACAGTGGAATTGAAGAATTAGAGATTTGGGAATATTAAAAGGGGTGATAAAATGGTAAAAAGCAGGGATCAAAAAACCACCGTAATTGAAACTGAGAGTTGAATGGGTGTATATTGCCAACGACGAAGTATAGAATCTGGTTGCAGAGATCAGTGTCTAGTTATTTGAGGATAAGACTAGTAGAAGCAATGAGCTAAAAGAGCTCATACCAGGATTTAAATGGTTTCTGTGAATAATTAATTTATCAAGAATATTAAAGTGAGTAGTCAGAGGGAGCAAAACACTAAAAAACCTCAACGAAAAAAGGGAAATTGAGTGAAAGGGGGGAAATATTGCAGCAAGAGTATTAGTGGATGATACAACTTAATGGCTTGTGTTCCTTTCTTACAAGGATAAAGCATATACATAGACTCTATTTACAGATATATTCCTTTGTTACTGGAAGCAGAAGTACACTTCAGATCTGTGCTAAGAATCTTCAAAGCTATAAATTTTCCTGTCCCAAACAGTTTTACCTACTGTATTAGATATATAAAGAAGATGCTTGATTTCTTATTTTAAATATATTAGTGAATTTTAAGTTGACATTCATGAGACCTCTGGCCAACATGGAGGCTTAAGTACACTTGCTTTGCCTCCTTATACAACCATAAGAGAGATAACAACCAATCTAAAAACAAAAAGCAGCCAGAACTGGCAGAAAGTTGAACTGTATGAGAGTCTGACAACCAAGGATTTAAAGAAGAAACATTCATATAGACAGGTAGGAGGGGCGGAGAGGACACAGTATGGTGCAATGAGGTGGTGGTGGGTGGAGGAATGAGTGGTCCCACATTCACATGTGGTGGGTAAAAACTGGGAGGGACAACTGGGGATCCAGCTATCCCAGCTTCAGGTCACACTAGGCAGCTCAGGGTTCCAGTGCCAGGAAAATAAAGCCTCATAACTTCTGGTTGTAAAAACCAGTGCAGGTTGGGCAGTAGAAAAAACTGCCAGTCTCTCTGGAAAGTCCATTTAAAAAAGTCCCATGGGGTCCTAGACCATATCCAATCTCACCCACTCAAGAAATCAGCACCAGGGCAGCAGCTGGAAGGGCGCCAGTCACTAATGGGATGTGGGGGAAGTGATTGGAAATGTGGCGAGAGCCAAGCAAGCAGCTTTGTACCCTCTCTGACCCCTCTCCCACATGCAGAGCCACAGCATAGTGGTTGCACCACCTTGACAAATACCTAAGGCTCTGCCCCTTTCAACACAAAGGGTGTGCCATCATGGGGATTCAAAGCAGATCATGCAAGCTCTGTATGGGGAGCTGCCTCCCAGTTACAGCATGGGTTAAAGGCATGCCCACCTTCCTAATCAACCTAGTATGGATATGCAAAATAACCATTTTTGGATATCAGGTATGAAGTTGGCCAGCTGTTGATAAGAATAGGTTTGGTTCACGATAAAAAATAACCCTCAATGGGAGAGAGGAAGATGGCGACAGAGTCGGACAGAGTGGATTCCACTTCCCCCTACACATGGGAGAAAAACCTGGCCAATCTACGGAGGAGCAGAGCAAATACCCAACAGCACCCCAGTATATATGAAAATAAGAGACCAGAAACTGTAGCAGGCACTGAAAGACTAGATGGTAGGGAGACAGCTGCAGAACAATAAGGTCCCAGGGACCAGCACAGAGACAGGCGGCAGCCTCGGCACACGACCTGAGCCTGGTGCCCTTTGCAGGGTCTACCTTCGGGAGCCAAGGGCTGGCTGTAGGGTCCTTGGGAGAGAGCTGTGTCATCAGCTCCCTCCCTCCCAGGGCAAGCAGGGTTTCAGCAACACCAGGAAAGACCTGTTTGCTTGAAGTTGAAGAGAGGGGAATAAGGACAAGGAGGCAAACACAAGGGTCGTAATCACCGGTGGAGTGTGTGGTCCTTGGCTTGGGAGAATTGAGTCACAGTGTCCTGCTCTAAACCCGATGGTCACTGGTCTGGCTGGAGAATTGGGCCTTGCTGAGTGGCAGGATTGAGTGGGAGGAATCTCTCAAAAAGTAAACTGTTTGGGGGATCCTCCTGTGACAGCCCCTTGACCCACTCCCCACCCAGCCTGGCAGTGATCCTGAGGTTGCCTGTAAGGCCTTGCGTTCCCCCATAGCACTGGGAAGAGTTCACTACCAAACCTGCAGAACCCAGGCAGCCTGGCCCTGCATGCGCCCACCTGCACCCCAGTGCATGGCAATGACTCCCGGGAAGAGAGTGCTCTATAAAAGACCTGGATTCCCTGAGTGGGGCACTGGGGAGAGGCCCCAGACTAGCTTGTGGGAGACTGCTTCTGAGATTGGCTAAGTACACATCGGGAAGAGAGAAAGGCCAAACCAATTGCCCCTCAGCCTGCTGCAGCCAGCAAGACCAGAAAAAGCAGTTTGGCCAGCTTGAAACAAACAAGAGGTATTTTTTAAGTAATCTTTTATTTTTTTAATTTTATTATTTTTTTCAATACCTATTTCCTCTCTTTCCTTCTTTC
Organism: Sturnira hondurensis; assembly: GCF_014824575.4. Classification (NCBI taxonomy): domain Eukaryota; kingdom Metazoa; phylum Chordata; class Mammalia; order Chiroptera; family Phyllostomidae; genus Sturnira; species Sturnira hondurensis. The sequence goes on along the minus strand of NW_028087993.1, from coordinate 82,556 downwards.
TTGTTTTATTTCTTCTTCCTTTCTTTCCAAACTTTTCACTTCTTCCTCCCTTCTTCTGCCTTTTCCCCCACAAGTGAGACAAAAAACTTAGAACTGGAAAAAGACCAGAGTTGGACCCAAAGAGGGGGCATCCCAACAATAGAAACAGAGAGTCAAATTTCACTTTGCTATAGCAGAGAAGCCACAAGTTGCTGCATACTTGTACTTTTTTTGTTATTCTTACATATTTTATTTTAATAATACTTTTGTATTCTTCTTCTTTCTGTATAGTCTTCTTTCCTTGGCTGGTTATATTGCATCATTTGACAGGCTTCCCCATTCTCTCTTCCACAGTGTATTGCTAATTTAATAACTTTCACATCACTACTGTTCCTCTAGGACACTACTCAAAGTTCTATACCCCCTATTCTTGTTATCCAGATCACATAGATTCTGTCATATGATTGTTGCTCTAATGTTATTGTAAATAATAGCTGTTTTGTACAATTGTGAATACTTCACAACACCCCTCCTGAATCTTAGCCTAGTTCACAGTTTCTTGAACTCTATTACTATAGTGGTTAACTCTATTCTCTCACACACTACATCTACTTACTATCCTTTACTCCCACCTTACCTGAGAAGCTGACATCCGACAACCTCATTGCATTTGAGTTCCAAGCCTTCCTTCCCCAAAAAGAGTCTTATCTTCTGTACGTTCTTTCTAAAAAGTGGCTACTTGAATTGAAGATTTGGTTAACAATACACATAGCCTAAAGATCTCCTACCTCTTCCGTATTGGTTACTACTGTGAATATCCTAGAATACTCTCATACTGTCATAAACCATTTTGCCTTCCTCTCCAACTGCTCACAAATAAAAACAGTAAGTGGAAGCGGTGAACACAAGGATATCCACTGGAAGAGGAAACCCAACAACAAAGAAACCACCAACAGATAACAACAAAGGAAGGTGAAGGAGGGAGTAGAAACCACACAAACCTTAAACCAACACCTATCTGTAAATACAACTAAGCAGTGGAGAAACTACGCAGGACAAACAACTGAACAAGAGAAAAAGAGAATCCTCAAAACCTTGTATACATTAAAGAACAAGCTTCAAATCAACCTGCCCTCACCTGCACAACAAATTACAACACGTGGTGGACAGAGGGATCATCAGTTATCCAGCGGGGGGGAAGAACACACAAAAGAAATACCCAATAAAATCACAAACCCAAAGACAAACACAGAGTCACCTAAAAGCACAGTCCAACATCAGTGAGCTTCGAAGATCAAGGAGACTACACCACTGAATGCCAAAAATATTCTACCATAGAAGTTCACACCAGAAAACCAGAAACCCAGAAACCCAGAACAAATCAATTTAAGAAGCTGAAGCTAACAAGAAGAGTCTCATAAACAATGGGAAGACAAGAAACAACCACCCAATGAAAGGAAAGGAGGAAGCCTCAGAAAGAATGCTAGATAAAATAAAGGCAACTCAGCTATCAGATATTGAATTCAAAGCATTGGTTATCAGGGAGTTCAAAGGGCTCACAATAATCAACCAGAAACTACAGGGGAACAACAATCAACTCATGGAAAACTATATTAACACAAAAGGGGAAATAGAAACTATCAGGAAGGGCCAAGAGGAAATGAAGAATACAATTTCTGAACTGATTATGATAGTGGAAGGAATCCAAAGCAGGACTGATGAAGCAGAAGATTGGATCAGTAAATTCGACAACAAAGTAGAAAAAAGCTCCCAGAAAGAGCAAGAAAAGGAAAAGAGGCTCAGAAAGAATGAAGACGGATTAAGAGAAATGCAAGACAATATGAAATGTAATAATATCCAAATAATAGAAATACCAGAAGGAGAAGAAGAAAAGATAGGAATAGAAAACCTATTTCAAAAAGTGATTATGGAAAACGTCCCTAATTTGATGAGAGAAACAGTCACACAAATCTAGGAAACACAGAGAGTCCCAATCAAGAGTAACTCAAAGAGGCCCACTTCAAGACACATCATCATTAAAATGGCAAAATTCCAAGACAAAGAGAGAATCTTAAAGGCAGCAAGGGAGAAACAGAAAGTAACATACAAGGGAGCCCCAATAATGTTAGCTACTGACTTCTCAACAGAAATGCTCCAAGAAAGAACAGCCTGGCAAGAAATATCCCAAGCAATGAAAACCAGAGGCCTAGAGAGGAGAGAAAATGGAAGCAGAGTAGGACAGAACGATTCCAGTTCTCTTACCCCTGGGAGAAAATCCTGGCAGATTTACTGAAGAACGGCACAATCAATTACCCAACCAACAATTCCACAGCATTTATGAAAATAAGAAACCAGAGATAGTGATGAAGCAGACAGCTACAGGTCTTTGGGGTCTCAGGGACACAAGTAAGGACGGAGGTGGCCAGGCCAGCGGCAGCCATTGGCCAGTACATAAAGACCTCAGAGCCATGGCTGACCTTGGCCAACCCTTAACACCTCGCAGCCACCGCTGCCTCCGCATTAGGGGTGTAGAGGCTTCCGACTGCGGCCAGTGCCATTGAGGACTCATAGGGAGCCCAGCACCCAGTGGAGCATTGGGCCAGCTGCGGGGTCCGTGGAAGAGCTGGCTCCCTCCCCCACCATCTAGGTGGGGCTGGGTGGCAGAGACCTGTCTGCCTGGTGTGCAGGGAGGGTGGCAAGGACAGGAGGCCATGTTCAGTGGCGATCTCTGTGGTCGCCAGCACACCAGCCTGCCGGCCCAGGAAATTTGAGAGGAGCATTGTCCTAACCAGTCAGGTTGGGGATTGGGCTGGGCTGAGAGGCACGCTTTCTGGAGAAATTTTTACTGGAAAGTGGACTGAGGTGTTCTCCTGTGAAGGCAGCTTGACTTGCTTCTCACCCAGCCTCAGGACTGGGAAGGACCAGTGCCAGATCCCTTGGGACCCAGGCAGCCTGTGGGGTGGGCGGGCGCCCGCACCCCAGTCTGGTAGCTTGGCTGGCGGTTGGGTGTTCACCTGGGCCTACAACCCAGCCCACAGAGAGGTCCTGCCAAAACGAGAAAAAACGGATTGAACAGTTTGAAGCCAACAAGGGAGGAGGTTTTGGTGTTTTTTTTAACTTTTTTTTTACTTTTTTTAAAACCTTTTCTCAGTAATCGTATATTTTTAAATTTTATTGTTGCTGTATCTTTCAGTACTCTGTTCCTCTCCTTTCTTTTTTCCTGTTTCCTTCTTCCTTTCACCCCAAACTTATTGGTTTTTCCTCACTTTTCTTGCCCTTTTTTGTGTGTTTGTGTGTTTGTTTGTTTCTTGCTTTCTATACCACTCTAAATACTTCACAACACATCTCTCGGGTCTTAGCCCACTTTACAGGTTCCTGAATTCTATTACTGTAGTGATTAACTCTACTTGCTCACACGCTACGTCTATTTACTATTCTTTACTCTCACCTTACCTCAAAATCTGACCACCCACAACCTCACTGCTTTCTAGATAAAACTCACAAGCCTTTCCTCCCCAACAAGAGACTTATCTTTGGTCTATCCTTTCTTAAAAGTGGCAAATTGGGTTGAAGATTAGAGTTAACACTATATAGAGCCTAAAGATCTTCTATCTCTTCTCTACCGGCTGTGACTGTAAATATCATAAAGTACTCTCCTGCTGTCATAAACCATTTTGCCTCCCCCTCCAGCTGATCACACACACACACAAAGAACGGAGTAGGTGGAAGCAGAGAACGTCAAGATACCCGCAGGAGACTGCACCACTGAATTTCACAGGTATTCTACCACAGATGTTCACACTATAAACCTAGGGAGTCGGAACAGATCAATTTAAGAAGCTGAAGCTACAAGAAGAGTTTCATAAGCAATGGGAAGACAAAGAAACAATGCCTAAATAAAAGAAAAGGTGGAAGTCTCAGAAATAATGTCAGATGAAAGAGAGGCAAGTCAGCTATCAGATATTGAATTCAAAGCACTAGTTATCAGGAAATTCAAAGAGCTCACAATGAGCTACCAGAAACTAGAGGGGAGCTACCAGAAACTAGAGGGGAGCTACAATGAGCTCTCCACAAACTATATCAACATGAAAAAGGAAATAGAAACTATCGGCAAAGGCCAAGAGGAAAAGAATAATACAACTTCGGAACTGAAGAACACAGTAGAAGAAATGAGAAGCAGGATCGATGAGGCAGAAGATCGGATCAGTGAGTTGGAGGACTGAGTAGAAAGACTCTCCCAGAAAGAGCAAGAATGGGAAAAGAGGCTCAAAAAGAATGAAGAGGGACTAAGAGAAATGCAAGATAATATGAATCTTAATAATATCTGAATAATAGGAATACCAGAAGGAGAAGAAGAAGAACAAGGGATAGAAAACATACTTGAAAGAGTAATGATGAAAAATTTTCCTAATTTGAAAAGAGAAAAAGTTATGCGAATCCAGGAATCACATAGATTCCCATTCAAGAGGAACCCAAGGAGGCCCACTTCAAGACACATCATCATGAAAATGGCAAAATTCCAGGACAAAGAGAGAATCTTAAAGGCAGCAAGGGAGAAAAAGGAAGTAACATACAAGGGAGCCCCGATCAAGTAAGCTACTGACTTCTTAATGGAAACACTCCAAGCAAAAAGAGAATGGGAAGAAATATTTCAAGTAATGAGAACCAGAGGCCTACAACCAAGGCTACTGTACCCAGAAAGGCTCTCAATCAAGATAGAAAGCCAAATAAAGAGCTTCCAAGACAAAAGAAGTCTAAAAGAATATGCCTCCACCAAACCAGCTCTACAAGAAATACTAAAAGGACTGCTTTAAGGAAAAGAAGGCAATGAGAGAGAGACAGAGAGCAACTGTGGTACAAAAATGGCAATGAATAAGTACCTATCAATAATAACCTTAAATGTAAATAGATTAAATGCTCCAATTAAAAGACATAGAATAGCTGAATGGATAAGAAAGCATGACCCATACACATGCTGCCTACAGAAGACCCACCTCAGGACAAGGGACCATTACAGAATAAAAGTGAAAGGCTGGAAACAAATTTTCAAAGCAAATGGTCAAGAAAAAAAAATCCGGGGTAGCAATGCTAATATCAGACAAAATAGACTTCAAAAAAAGGGCGATAAAGAGAGACCCAGAAGGTCACTTCATAATACTCAAGGGAACAATCCACCAAGAAGACATTAACATCATAAATATATATCCACCCAATATAGGAGCACCCAAATATATAAGAAAAATCCTACAAGACTTCAAGAAAGATATTGACAGCAACACAATTATAGTAGGGGATTTTAACACCCTACTGTCTAAAATGGACATATCTTCTAAACAAAATATCAATAAAGATATAGCTGCACTAAACAACACCCTAGATGAAATGGACTTGACTGATATATATAGAGCCCTTCATCCCAAAGAAGCTAAATACACATTCTTTTCAAATGCACATGGAACATTTTCAAAGCTAGACCACCTGATAGGACACAAAATGAGCCTCAACAAATTAAGGAAAATTGAAATCATACCAAGCCTTTTCTCTGACCACAAGGGACTGAAATTAGAAACCAACCCCACAGGAAAAAACCCCAAACACCCCAAATCATGGAGACCGAATGGTATGCTATTAAACAATGAATGGGTCAAGATTGAAATTAGGAAAGAAATCAAAAAGTTTCTGGAAACACATGAAAATGAACACACAACAACCCAAAACTTATGGGACACAGTGAAGGCAGTCCTGAGAGGGAAGTTCATAGCAATACAGGCTTACCTAAAGAAAATAGAAACATTTCAAACAAACCTAACCCGACACCTGCAAGAACTTGAAGAACAACAACAAAGACAGCCCAGAGCAAGTACAAGGAAGGAAATGATCAAGTACAGAGCAGAATTAAATGACATAGAGACTAAAAGCACAATTCTAAGGATCAATGAATCCAAGAATTGGTTTTTTGAAAAGATAAACAAAATAGACAAACCTTTAAGTTGGCTCATTAAGAAAAGAAGAGAGAGGACCCAAATAAATGCAATCAGAAATGAAAGAGGAGAGTACAACTGATACCAAAGAAATAGAAGGGATTGTTAGGATTTACTATGAAGAACTGTATGCCAAAAAATTTGAAAACCTAGGTGAAATGGACAAATTTCCAGAAAAATATAATCTTCCAAAACTGAATGAAGAAGAAGTAAAAAGCCTGAACAGACCAATAACAGCAAATGAAACTGAAGCCGTAATCAAAAAACTCCCATCACACAAAAGCCCCACATGGTTTCACAGGAAAATTCTACAAAGCATTTAAGGAAGAGCTAACCCCTATTCCTCACAGACTATTCCAAAAAATGCAAAATAATGGGAAACTCCTAAACTCTTTTTATGAAGCCAGCATCATCCTAATTCCAAAGCCAGACAGAGACAAAGCAAAGAAAGAAAACTTTAGGCCAATATTGCTGATGAACATAGATGCTAAATCCTCAACAAAATATTGGCAAATTGCATCCAACAATAGATCAAAAAGATCATACACCACGACCAAGTAGGATTCATCCCAGGGATGCAAGGATATTTCAATATCCGCAAATCAGTAAATGTAATACACCAGATAAACAAAAGCAAAGACAAAATCCACATGGTCCTATCAATAGATGTGGAAAAAGCTTTTGATGAGGTACAACACCCGTTTATGATAAAGGTACTCAGAAAAATGGGAATAGAGGGAGCATTCCTCAATATAATAAAGGCCATATATGAAAGACCTACAGCCAACATCATACACAATGGGCAAAAACTAAAAGCTTTTCCACTAAGATCAGGAACAAGACAAGGTTGTCCACTTTCACCACTTCTATTCAGTATAGTATTGGAAGGTCTAGCCACAGCGATCAGGCAAGAAAAGGAAATTACAGGCTTCCAAATTGAAAAGGAAGAAATAAAACTGTCACTGATTGCAGATGATATAATAGCGTACATGGAAAATCTTATAGACTCCACCCCAAAATTTCGCAACCTAATAAATTAATTTGGCAAAACAGCGGGATACAAAGTCCATATCCAGAAATCAAGGGCATTTTTGTATACCAACAATGAATCAGCAGAAGCAGAAATCAAGAAAAAAATCCCATTCGATATAGCAAAAACAAAAATAAAATACCTAGGAATAAACCTAACCAAGGACATAAAAGACCTGTGTGCAGAAAAGTACACAACACTGAAGAAAAAAATCAAGGAAGACATAAACAAATCAAAACATACACCATGTCCATGGATTGGCAGAATTAACATCATCAAAATGTCCATACTACCCAAAGTAATTTACAGATTCAATGCAATACCTCTTAAAGTACCAATGGCATACTTCACACACATAGAACAAACACTTCAAATATTTATATGGAACCATAAATGACCCCAAATAGTAGCTGCAATTTTGAGAAAGAAGAACAAAGTCAGAGGGATCACAATACCTGATATCAAACTGTATTACAAGGCCACTGTAAACAAAACACCCTGGTACTGGCATCAAAACAGGCATATAGACCTATGGAACAGAGCATAGAGCCCAGAAACAAACCCAAATCTCTATGGCCAATTAATATTCGACAAAAGGGACAGCAACATAAAATGGAGTAAAGATAGCCTCTTCAACAAATGGTGTTGGGATAACTGCACAACTACATGCAAAAAACTGAAACTAGAGCACCAACTTACACCATACACAAAAATAAATTCAAGGTGGATAAAAGACTTAAATATAAGCCATGACCCCATTAAAATCCTAGAGAAGAACATTGGCAAGAAAATCTTAAATATTTCACACAGCAACATTTTTACTGATATGTCCCCTAGAGCAAAGGACATAAAGGAAAGAATAAAATAATGGGATCTAATCAAAATTAAACACTTTTGCACAGCTAAAGAAAAGAGTATTAAAACAAAAAGAGAACCAACTGTATGGGAAAACATATTTACCAATGATACCTCAGACAAGGGTTTAATCTCCAAAATATACAAAGAACTTACATGACTCCACTCCAAGAAGACAAGCAACCCAATTAAAAAGTGCACAAAGGACTTGAGCAGATACTTCTCCAAGGAGGACATACAAAGGATTCAGAGACACATGAAAAGATGCTCAATATCGTTTGCTGTCAGAGAGATGCAAATTAAAACCACAATGAGATATCACTTTACTCCAGTCAGAATGGCCATCATAAAGAAAGCAACAAACAACAAGTGTTGGAGAGGTTGTGGAGAAAAGGGGAGCCTAGTTCATTATTGATGGGATTGCAGAGTTGTACAACTACTACAGAAAACAGTGTGGAATTTTCTCAGAAAACTAAAAATGGACCTGCCTTTTGACCCAGCAATTCCAATGCTAGGATTATATCCTAAGTACCCTGAAACGCCAATGCAAAAGATCCTATGCACCCAAATGTTCATAGTAGCACATTTTGTAATAGCCAAGTGTTGGAAGCAACCTAGGTGCCTGTCAGTAAATGAATGGATCAAAAAACTATGGCACATTTAAACAATGGAGTTCTATGCAGCAGAAAGACAGAAGGAGCTCCTACCCTTTGCAATAGCAGGGATGGAACTGGAAAGCATTATGTTGAGTGAAATAAGCCAGGCATGGAAAGACAAATTCCATATGATCTCACCTTTAACAGGAACCTAAACAACAAAACAAACAAGCAAGCAAAGTGTAATCAAAGATACTGAAACTGAGAACAGGCTGACAGTGACCAGAGGGGCAAGGGGAGGGAATTTCAGGGGAAAAGGGGAAAGATTTACAGGAACTATTACAAAAGGCACATGGACAACAACTAAGGGGGGTGAGAATGAGAGGGAAGTTGGGAGCACTTGGGGGTGGGCTGGGATGGGAGTAAAAGACAGAAAACTGTACTTGAACAACAATTAAATAAATAATTTAAGTACATTTAAAATTTTTCATTCTGCAAAAAATAAAAATAAAAATAAAATAACCCTCAATGGTCCTATTATGTGTCCCACCTCCAGTCCAGATTTGTCGGTGTGAGGATAACCTATATTTTTGTATATCCTGGGTACCCCAAATTCTAGACTGCCTTTCAAATCCATTGTTTAGGAGGGCCCTGGCTATACCCCATTACAGTATATTTGGTTATTCATTTAATTTTGTATGTTTGAATATTGGTGCAGTGGTTTGTCATTCATTGTGGATTTAATTTTCATTCTCGTAATAGTAGTGTTTTGCATCTGTTTATATGCATATTGGCCATTTATATCTCTCTTTGGGTGAAGTATCTGTTCAACATATATGCATATTTTTTAATTGTGTTCCTTAGTAACTCACTGAGTCTTTTTCTTTAATTTTTAGAGAAGGGGGAAGGGAAGAGGAAAGAGAGGGAGAGAAACATCTGCGTGAGGGAGAAACATTGATCAGTTGCCTCTCACACGTGCCTCAATCAGGCACACAACCCAGTCATGTGCTCTGACCAGGAATTGAAACTTTTGCTTTGTGGGCTGACACTCAACCAAATGAGCCATGTCAGTCAGGGCTCTTGTTGAGTCTTGAGGGTTCTTTGTGTATGTTGGATGGAAGTCGTTTATCAAATATATGTTTTATAAAATTTCTCTCTGTGTATGGCTTGTCTTTTATTGTCTTAACAGTCTTTCAAAGAGGTGAGTTTTTTACATTTGATGAAGTCCAACTTATGGATTTGTTACTTGATGGATTGTTCTCTGTGTTGTAGCTAAGGAAACTTTGCCTAGCCAAAGGTTGCAAAGGTTTTTTGGGTTTTTTTTTTTTCCCACTGTGGTAAAAGTTTGATAATCTTAGGTTTTACAGTTAGATCTTCCTTTTGGTTGTGTGAGGAGACAAAGGGTTTCTACCTACACCTCCATCTTGGCCAAATTTTCTCCAGATTTTCATTTGGAAAAGAGGAGATTTCTGTGCTGAATTACCTTTGTTACTTTGTAGTTGTAAGCTGTCTATATTTCTGGGGGTCCATTTCTTTTTTTAAGTATACTTCATTGACTATGCTATTATAGTTCTCCCATTTTTTGCTGCCCATTATTCCCATCTTCCCTGCACCCCCCTCCCACCAGTATGCAGCCCCCTTCATTCATGTCCATGGGTCATACTTATAAATTGTTTGGCTTCTCCATTTCTCATGCTATTCTTAACCTCCCCCTGCCTATTTTGTACCTACCAATTATGCTTCTTATTCTCTGTAGCTTTCACTCCATTCTCCCCCTTCCACCTCCTCACTTATAATGCTCCATGTGAACTCCATTTCTGTGGTTCTGTTCCTTTTCTAGTTGTTTGTTTAGTTCTTTTTAGGTTCAGTTGTTGATAATTGTGAGTTTGTTTTCATTTTACTGTTGATATTTTTATCATCTTTTTCTTACATAAGTCTCTCTAACATTTCATACAAGAAGGGCTTGGTGAGGATGAACTCCTTAACTTTGCCTTATCTTGGAAGCACAGTAGCATAATCAATAAAATATATTTTTAAAAAGACAAAATAAAAAGTATAAAGGACACATGGACAGTAACTAAGATGGGGGCAGAAATGGGAGGGAAGTGCGGAGCACTGGGCAGGCAGGGCTGGGAATATAAGACAGAAAACTGTACTTGAACAAGAATTAAATTTAAAAAAAGACAAAATATACCAGTAAGGATGTGAAGAAAATGGATTCCCCGTGCACTGTTGGTGGGAATGTAAACTCGTTCAACCACTATGGAAAACAGTATGACGCTTCCTCAAAAAAATAAAAAATACAATTACCATATTATACAGCAATTCCACTTCAAGGGAAATGAAGTCAGAATTGCAAAGATATATGTATGCTACCCTGTTTACTACAACATTATTCACAATAGGCAAGATATGGAAATAACCTGTGTCCACTGATGAATGAATGGATAAAGAAAATGTGATGCACATAAAAAACAACAACATAAACTCATACAAACAGATAGTAGAATGGTGGTTAGATCATGTTTTTTAACCTGCTTTTATTCACTTAATAATATATTTGATGCTTTTCTATGCCAGTAAACATATATGAACATAAAAAGGAGTATAATAAACAAATACATGTACTTGACTTCTCTTTTTTCTCTATCATGCCTTCTTTTCATTTCTGCTTTTGGAGGAAGGGGCTTTGAAACTGAAGATGAAGACATATCGCTTGGGATTTTCATACATGTGTGCAGCAGCAAAGGAAGCAAAGTTTCAGGACAGCTTCAGGTCCTCTGGGGCCCAGCCAACGCACTGTCAGTCACTGTCTCACACACACCACATATGTACACATGTAGGGATGATGTCAGCTACTCCTTAACTTTATAAGCTCTCAAATTAAAGTTTTTATACTTATATTTAACATTCCTTAATCAAATTAGAGTTGAGCCTTAAAAAACACAGCAATTAGGGGCAACAACACCACCACCTACCCTGAAGTCAAAAATCCACATACAACTTTTGACTCTCCCAAACACTTTACTAATAGCCGCTGTTGATCAGAGAAGCTTTACCAAGAACATAAACAGTTGATTAATACGCATTTTATATTATGTATACTATATACTGTATTCTTACAATAAAATATGCTAGTGGAAAGAAAATATTATTTAAAAATTTTAAGGAGGAGCAAATAACATTTGCAGTATTTATTGAAAAAATGCATTTGTAAGTGGACCTCTGCTGTTCAAACTCTTGCTGTTCAAGAGTCAATTGTATAAATAAAAACAATTACTACCACTCACGCATTTTCCAATAGGAAATATTTGCCTCTACCAGCATTGGCTCAAATGGTTGGGGGCCTAAGAATTAACTGACAAGAGACAGATTAACAAGAGAAAAGACAAGGTTCATTTACATGTTTCTCAGTAATAAGTAATTAGATAAATAGACAGAGATGAAGGTACATATACCAACTCAATGGAAATATATGAAAGTTTCTGCTGGACTTTTTTATGTTAATGGCCAGCTTAATTCACATGCCTCAGTGCTAAGAGTCCATTTTTCCAATCAAGAAGCTACTTTGGATTGGAAGGGGTAGTCAGTGGTATCTGTATTTTAGCAGACTATCTAAGTTTAGATGAAGCTTCTTTTAGTGATACTACTTATTTACATATTTTCAGTTTGAAGTAATTTCCATACCTCTTGCATGCTCTATTAATACCTACATTTTCCCCATCTGAAATTTCTCTAAAGGTTTCACAACAAAATAGCTAGATTGACTGTAGTGGAATGAAGACTTGGTTTAGAAACTGGGAGGCAAGAGTTCTGCAAAGGAAAAAAATGAACGGAAATTAGAACTAGGAAACAACAAGAAAAAACAAAGCTCAATGGTTGGGGTAAACTGACTTTCTGAGTCCACAAGGAATCCAGTCAAGAACATTTCTAGATAGTGGGTTTAAAATATCTTTAGATGGTGGAGTGAGACATTAGTGTTAACAATCTGGGTTATTTGCAAAACCAGAGCATGGAAGATGTGGGTGATCTCGTGAATGTCACAAATGACCCGCTCCATTGTGGTAAGTCATTTAAAGTTTATATGAAGGCATTTAGTTTCAGCTTGTGATATTCAGGTATGGGGCAAGTATGAGGCAACCTGGAAACTCAGTAAGGATTTGGGAAGTCATATTTCAGGTTTCAGTGAAGCCAAGTGAGGAGGATGTGAAGAAAAATTAGAATCATTAGTTACTGACAAAATGTACAAGTTCGCAGGATCTAGTTTACAGAGAGGTGAAAATAGCTCAAAACAATGAGCAGGAATAAAATCTGATAACCCACAAGAGCAGGCTATCATTTTCCATTTAAATAGAAAATCTCTCTCTCAAATCACTCCCATTTTCATCAAAATACAATCAAAGTAAGATAACTCTTATTTATAAAATAAGTTTAGTCTCATTAAATTTGGCCTGATCATTTATATAAGTGCAGAAAAATGTTAAAGGACTACATAGCATTTTTAAAGTTTGTTTTGCTAAAATTTTTCTAAGGAATCTCAGATTTGACTTTTAAAAGTCTCTGGGGATTATCAAGAGATGCATGGATTGAAAAAATCTGGTGCAATTACACATTGGAATGCTACACAGCAGAAAGAAAGAAGGAACCCCTACCTTTCAAGACAGCATGGATGGAACTGGAGACTGTGGTGCTAAGTGAAATAAGCCAAGTGGTGAAAGGCAAATGCCATATGATCTCACCTATAAAAGGAACCTGATGAACAAAACAAACAAATAAGCAAAATACAAACAGAGGTGTGGAAATGAGGAACAGACTGACAGAGACCAGAAGGGATATGGAAGGAGGATAAGGGAAGAAAGGTCTGATCAATGAATAGCTATACATGACCCATTGACATGAACAACAGGGTAAGGACTGACTTTGGGAGTGCTGGGAGGAGAGTGAGGGCGGGGCCAGTAAGGAAACAGGAAAAAAGGACCACTGTAATAGAGCAACAATAAAAACAAAGTCTCTGGGGATTAGAAAGCAAAGCCAAAATCTCACCATCAGAATTTAACTGAAGTACTTACAGAACTGGGTTAATTCCTCTCTTGTCCAAGTCTCAAAATGTCTTAAAGTTCCTGGGCTTGCTGTGAAGTCACCTTCCTTACTTGCCTATGAGGCTGGAACTCTAATGGCTCCATAAAGCCAACCTTAATTCCTTAAAACTGTCTACTCATATCTAAATCTATGCACCTTATTCTCAAAAATCGCATTCCAGTCAAAGCCTTGGTTACATAAGCAATGTCCTAATATAAGGGGGACAGATTGTAATAGAACCTATGTATATAATTATATTGACAAAAATAAGAATACTTGATAACCTGAATTTTAGTGGGGATCAAGCAGCAGAAAGACAAATGTTTTATTTCTGCTTACAAAAGTACAATATATTAAATTGTTATGAGTTTTAGATAGCTTAAGAGAAAAGATGAAGACTTCCTTCAATACTTCAATGAGATATCATTTAAGTTTCTTTAAAAAAAGCATATCACATTTCTTAATAAGCAAATTCTACAATATGATCACTTTAAATGAAGTATCAATGCAAGCAAAAGGAGTATGGGAAACAAGGCTCCAAAACTTCTATTTTTTTTATTACCTGGGTTGTAAAGTCTTAGAAAGCTAGAAAAACAGAAATAATTTCTTAAATTATATTCAGTCTTCTTTATTAAAAGAGTAACAACACATTTTGCTGCTGATGGTACTAAGCAATCAGTGTCTAATTTAAGAGTCTAATAATCACTTTGGAAGCAAAAGTTCTGTCTTGAAACGTCCTTTGTGCTGATGAATGCACTTCGTGCCCATGCTACTGAACATAGACATTGGCAATAAGCTTCTACTTGGAAATAATTTGAAAACTTTTTTAAACCTAAAAGTTCTCAGTAAAATGAACATGTGTAAAATTTATAGAGAAAGTGTGCCTACCTGTGAAAATTGATAAATTACATTTACCTTTACTATTAATGAAATGATAGTTTTAATGCACTTTTATACATTCATGCTTTATTTTACATTTTATTATATCAATTTAAAAACATTTTTAATCTTATATTTAATTTACTTCAACGTTTCTGACTCATTTTTTTCTTTGCAATTCTGTATTGCCTTAATTAGTTTCTAAACATTCTAGCTCAACTACCTATACTTTAAAAAGTCCTTGAAAAAGTACATTATGGAAAATACTATTTTAATATCAAAATCACTTTATGGTTATTATTTGTTTCTTCCACATTTCCATAATGTGGAAGGAAAGTAATTTCTTACTTCCCACTCATGTTGAAAACCTTTTAGTTAAATTCTATAATTAACACTTCTTGCTGAACAAAAGAAAAGTAAAACAATAATCTGCTCCCATGTATAATGTGTATCCACCTTTCTCACCCAAACTTTCAGGGAAAAAAATCTCTCATTTTAAGTTTTCAATTCAATTTTTTTATATTTAGAAACAAAACTGATTATCCTATTCCAGGGTATTATTTTACATATGGATATAGTTATTGCTTTCTAGAGTTACACTTTTAACACATAAGCATAAATAAAAGAATTAAAAACATTTATACAGGTACAGAATTAGTACTGCCCATATACAATGTGCTTCTTTAATTTTCCCTCAGAAATTTGGGCAAAGTGTGCACATTACACATGGCAAAATATGGTAAGTTGACTTTGGCAAGGTAATCTTGTGATTACTTATCTGTTATCATTGGATGAAACCTTTTTTTCTTAGTTCATTTAGTGCCTTTAGTCACATCAAATATTCTTGACTACTGCCTTTATACACCTCACCTATATTACCAATGTTGTTTTTGTATGTCATGCTTGTCTTTGGGTTTTAAATCCCACAATGATAAGAGTTTCATCAGTGTCAAATGGAAAAAGTGATCCAACTTAAACTTTTATGAAAAACTCCAGATCAGCCCTGGCTGGTGTGGCTCAGTGGACTGAGTGCTAGCCTGCAAACCAAGGGGTCATCAGTTCGAGTCCCAGTCAGAGCACTTGCCTGGGTTGCAGGCCAGGTCCCCAGTAGGGGGCACAGGACAGGTAACCAAACACTGATGTTTCTCTCCCTCCCTTTCTCAGTCCCTTCCCCTCTCTCTAAAAATAAATTAATAAAACCTTTAAAAAAACCCTCCAGATCACTGCCAGGCAGAAAGTTTATGGGAAATGTTAAAAAATGTATCTTGCTGCAATAACATGACAGTTAAATACTAATGCTGCCATGATGCTATGAGTCTGATACCTGTTACTTTATGGAATTCTTAAAGAATAATAATCAGAAGACATTTTTGAATTACTAGAGAGTGTCATGCTTCCCATGGTAACAAAATAGAATCCTAAAGATTTTTTCAATCACATCTTATATGTATAGTGTACAAAGAAAAAATGCAGTCCATATAAAATTTTAAAGAATTCAATGTTCCAGATGAAAATTCAGCCATTTGCAAATTCACAGCTATCAGAATTTCTTTTGTTTATATAACTATTCCAGGGTGATATTTATTCTTCTTCAGTTTTTTACTTGCTGAGATTAAAAAAAACACTTTACAGGCAAGTATTCTTGGGGCTGCAGATGGGTTGCAAGATCTGAAGTGAATCGAGTGACATTTAAGACTCAAGTGATCATCTTCATGCCAAGGTTGATTACACTTGAAATGAAGGGTGAGTGTGAAAAAAGTTGAATAAAACAAGACAGAGGTGCAGTGCATGGGAGATTGTACATGAGAAACTTAAAATCCAAACTGATGAGAGATACAGGTAGAAGGTAAAGGGCAGTTCCCAAAACAGGTCCAATGGTGAAACACAGCACAAAATACAGAGCACATTTAGGTTGGGACTCAATGATCCAGGCAGAGGGTTTGGAGGTGGACTGTGCAATAATAGTGTAATAACTAGGTATGGTGCCAGGTGGGTACTGGCAATATCAGCGGAACATTTTGTAAATTATATGATCATCTAACCATTATACTACACACCTGAAATCAATACAAAATAACATTGAATATAAAGTATATTTAAAAATAAAACAAAATAAAGAAAGTAGATGTGGCAATGGATGGCCTGGATTGGAATCTTAGTTCTATCAAGGTGCATGACCTCAGGTCATTTATTCATCCTTTCTCCATTTCACCTGTTAAACGAACTTAAAAACCCCTATAAAACCATCAGATCACTCACTGACATATGGAAAGTGTCAAAGATTAATTAATATCACTACAGTCTTCATTTTCATTGTTGTTATTTTTTAACATTTTTTCACTAATGCTAGGCAAAGATGCATAAGCAAATAACTGAGAAAAGAATATGATAGTGTCCATTCCCAAGAAGTTCACACTAGTGCAGTGTTTTTAAATCATCAACTTAAAAGCAGTATACCATTTAAAAATACCTTAAATAAATTTGTAAAATATAAGGTATATATAATATAAGGGAATTGTTACCATGAAAGTTGTAATAGAGAACCAATTAGGATATATTTTGCTGTTGTAATGTTTGTTTTTTATTGTAAGTATTTAATCATTAAGAATTAAATCTGTGACTTGTGATAACCCAAATGCTTCCTAATATTTTCCTGGGATGTGTTCATAATCAAAGTTTAAGAAGTTTCATGTCTCTGAACTGATTTCATTATCTGTGATTTCCAGTCATTTTACACTCTAATAGAATAATATGCAAAATATCCAAGAAAATTAAACAAAAAGTAAGATCTTAACTACAAAACTTCAGAAACTGAAAGTCCCAAATATTTAGAACAGATACTTCAGTGACATAAGAATTACAGATATCTGGAAACTATATAGCATAACTCTATAAGTTCAGAAATAATAAAGATTCTTTTTTGTAAGATTTTATTTATTTATCTTTAGAGGGGAAGGGAAGGAGAGAAGGAGAGAAATATCAATGTATGGTTGCCTCTCATGAGTTCCCTGCTGGGAACTGGCCTGCAACCCAGGCATGTGCCCTGACTGGGAATCAAACTGCGATCATGTTGTTCGCAGGCCTGCACTCAATCCACTGAACTACACCAGCCAGGGCTGGAAATAATAAAAATTCTTTATTAAAACTTTAAAATTAACATGTTAATAAGGAAGCTTTATGTTATTTATTGCAGACATGTATAATTTTGTATAATTCTAAACAGCAACCGTTTTTAGAAAAGTATTACCCATATCTCTGTATATCTAACTTTGGGACACAGAAACCAAGCCTTGGATCTTCAGAAAAATATCTTTATGGACATCAGTGAGCTATGCAATTTGTTTTTCCTTCATATCTTCTGCTGTTTTAGTAAATAAAACCCAAGCAGATCATTAAGGCTATGCCTAGAACTGAGAAAAAAATCATTGATGAATGGCTCTATGCATGGATAATACAAATAATAGCCACCATTTATTAAACTTCTGTCACATCAGATTTCAATCAAATCTCTTAAATTAACTTGGGAGAAAACTTTAGCGAGAATTAGGGAGGATTTTTACTGGTTTATAAGAGGGTGCAGGGCAGATAGGGGCCTGGGGTCTAGAAGTGTATTCCTTGGGGGAATAGGGAAGTTGGGTCCACTTCAAAGGAAAAAAATTACAAGTACTATTCTCTCCCTTTAAAAAAACATGTTTAATTGAATTTATTATGGTCACATTGGTTCACAAAGCCATACATGGTTGAAGTGTATGACTCAACAAAACATTACCTGTTCTTTTTGCCCCAAGCACAGTCTGTTTCTGTCCCCATTTCCCTTTTCTGCTCACTTCACCTACTTCCTCAACCTCCTTTCACTCTGGCTAACACTAGACTGTTGTCTATGTCCATGTGTTATATACCTGTGTGTGTGTGTTTGTGTGATCCCTTTACCTTCTTTCATTAAGCCCCCCAAACACTCTCCCTTATGACAACTGTCAGTCTGTTCCATGTATCCATGCCTTAGTTTCTATTTTTGTCAGTTTATTTTATTCATTAGTAAATTAGATCATATGGTATATTTTTTCTCTAACTTTTTTCACTTAGCATAATAATCTCCAGGTCCATCATGCTGTTGTAAAAAGTAAGATTTCTTTCTATCTTACAGCCAAGTAGCATTCTATTGTATAAATGTACCACAACTTTTTAATCCATTCATCTACTGATGGGCACTTAGGCTGTTTCCAGATATTGACTAGTGTAAATAATGCTGTAATGAATATAGGAGTGCATATATTCTGTTGAATTAGTGTTTCAGGTATTTTCAGATATATTTCCAGAAGTGGGATTGTTGGGTCAAAAGACAGTTCTATTTTTAATATTTTGAGGAAATGCCATACTGTTTCCACAGTGGTTGCACCAGCCTGCATTCCTACCAACAATGTACTAGGGTTCCCATTTCTTCACATCATGGCCATTGCTTGCTTTTTTGTTGATTAATTGATGATAGTCATTCCAACAAGAGTGAGGTGATATGTCATTGCAGTTTTAATATGAATCTCTCTCATGATAAGTGATGTTGAGCACTTTTTCATATGTCTATTATCCATCTGTATGTCCCCTTTGGAGACATACAGTGTGTATTCAAGTCATTTATCCATTTTTAAAAAAATTATGTTGTTTGTGTTCTTGGTGTTGAGTAGTAAAAACCCCACATAGCCTCGGTAATCTTGAAAAAAGAAATGAAAAGGTTGGAAGTATTGTATTACCTGATATCAAACTATACTACAAGGCCATAGTAATCAAAACAGCCTGGTACTGGCACAAGAACAGGCATATAGATCAATGGAACAGGATAGAGGGTACAGAAATAAATTCACGCTTCTATGGTCAATTAGTATTTTAAAATTAGGAAAGAATACACAATGAGGTAAAGACAGTCTCTTTACTAGAAGGTATTAGGAAAATTGAAAAGATATGTGCAAAAAAATGAAACTAGACCAACTAACACCATATACAAGAATAAACTCAAAATGAATTAAAGACTTATATGTAAGTCATGAAACCATAAAAATCTTAGAAGAAAACATAGGTAGTAAAATTTCACACATTTCTTATAGCAATATTTTTGCCTATATATCTTCTTAGGCAAGGAAAACAAATAAAATGTTTTTCTTTGTTTTGTAACAAATGGGGCTACAGCACATTAAAAAGATTTTGCATAACAAAGAAAACTTTTTGTTTCTCTTTGATGAAAAAGAAAGTATTTTCATCAACAAAATGAAAAGGGAACCCACCGAATGGGAGGACATTTTTGCAAATGATACATCTGATAAGGGGCTAATTTCCAAAATATATAAATGCTGCTCTCTTGATGTCTGTGACAGGGGCTGATTAATCCAGAAATTTACTGCCAGGATATGGTGATTGTCTGCCCTTGACACACATGGCACCTGCTTGTTGTGAAAGCAGTCATCACATCTTGGGGTGATATTATTACCTAACCAGCAGTAACAGTGTCCTACTCCTGTCTACTCTGAGACTGTGCATGTACACAAGCTTCTCAAAAGTTCCACTGGAATGCTGGGCTCCTGTCAAATGAAGAGAAAATCTAAGCAGGGGCATCACTGGCTTTGAGGAAGACCAAAAAATTAATGTACAAAGGACTCTTCTGGAAGCTCATGGGTCCATGGTAGAACCATATCAGTCAGATAAATGCAGTATGAGAAAGGTAAGAGGATGGCAGGTGTGAGACATCCCCTAAATACCTTCCTTTTAGGGATAAAGAGAAGAAACAGGAGGAACCCAGACTCAGAACAGTGGAATTGTTATAAATGTATAACCAAACTGTAATCCAAAACACAGGCTCTGCCCAGTTCCCTCTAAGACAGCTAACCGTGCATTATTTATTATTATAGTTTTGCCATTATTATGTTTAGAGTTATGCTTAATGATATAATTATCTATATTTCCTTTGTGAGACAAATCTTTTTAAATGCCTGCTTTTAAACTGACTTCTTAATTAAACACCTTTGTTTCCTGGTACTGACAGATATGGCTTGTGTAGTCACAAGCATTCACAAGAAGCATATGGCACTAGAAGAGTGATTTGTAACTTCATAGTGGCATGGATTTGAATTACAAACACCAGGGAAAAAGTAACAAGTTGCTGAGCCCGGTCCATCCTTGACCATCATCAGCAAAACCATGTTCTGTCCCAGTCATCCCATTCGTAATTGCAAATCAATGTTTTATTTTGAAAGCAAGCAAAATAGAACCAGAGACATTGAAATAAAGAACAAACTGACAGTAACTGGTGGGGAGGAGGAAGGCAGATAACAGAGGAAAGAAAGGGATGGGTCTTCAAGGAACATGTATAAAGGACACATGGACAAAGACAATGGGAGGGGTATGATTGAGGATGGGGGGTGGGGCGGGAGAAAATGGAAATGCTCTGCTCTGTGCAAAGTATACTCATCTAATTTTTTTAATCAGAGAAAATTGGAGAGTCATTTTAATTGAGGTTCAGGAAATGTGTGACTTTCAGAAGAAATACAATTTGAAAGACACTCAGCAGGTATTCCTTTATCCTTATTATCTCCATTTTGTTATAATCAGCTAAGTTCATCTTAAACCCAAGTCATAATATGCAGAAAGATGGGTATGGTAGTAGCATATTTATTTCAATAGATTTACACAAAATGTACTCTATACTTATAGAATCGTTGAGAGTTTTAAGAGATCGATTTTAATGTTCTTACATGTTACCATTCTTTACGGGGAAAATTATATACTAGAGTGATATTCACAATATTGGAATTCCAAGAACATAAGACACCTCCACCTACAATATTAAAGATACATTTTACCTCCAATTATTTTTGTTATTTGGCAAACATACTAAGTTCCTGTGTTTATTATATGTCTTTAATGGGGGATACAAACGAGTGTAACAAATGGTTCCTGTATGAAGTACCTGAAAATCAACTTGGGAAAATGAGCTACAGAGGCAAATACCTATAAAAACAAAACCAATTACAATTTGAAAAGATAGCATATATGAACAACTAAATGAATACTGCAGATAATAAGGATTTTAGGAACTCACCAAAAAAGGAATCTATGAGGCTGACTGGTCAAACAAATGGTGAAAACTTATACTTCAGAAGAATCACTCTGGTTTTTATTTGTCCAACATCTTAGCAAGGCTTCAATGGTAGCAGCTGCTCTCTGAGCTTTGGTGTGCTTCCCAAGGACAACAAGAAGAAACATGCTGGTAAGTCACCCAAGAAAGACAAATCTGGGGGGAAGGCTGAAAAGAAGTGGTCCAAATGCAAACTTCAGGACAAACTCAATAACCTAGTCTTTTTGACAAAGCAACATATGACCAACTGCAGGGAAGTTACCAACTATAAGCTTATAACCCCAGCTGTTGCCTCTGAGAGACATATCTGCAGTTTCTTGGCCAGGGTAGCACTTCAGAACCTCCTTGCTAAAGGATGTACTCAACTAGTTTCAAAGCATAGAGATCAAGTCACTTAACTAGAAACACCAAAGGTGGGGATGTACCAGCTTCTCGTGAGGATGGATGAACAAGTCCTGCCAGCTGTGCATTTTGAAAAATAAAACTTTATTAAATAGAAAAAAAGAATCACTCTGGCTATTCTGAGGATAGACTATAGTCAGAAAAAGTAAAAAGAGACTAGTAAAGAAACAGGCTGAGAGTGACCAGAGGGGAGAGGGGAGGGCATTTCAGGGGAAATAGGGGAGGGATTTAGAGGAACATATATAAAGGATACATGGACAACAACTGAGAAGGGTGGAAATGGGAGGGAGGGGGGAGCACGGGGGTGGGATGGGATGGGAATAGTAGACAGAAAACTGTACTTGAAAAATAATTAAATAAAAAATGGGAAAAAAAGAAACTACATAGTAATCAGGCTGAAGATCTTGGTGGCTTAAATCAAGACAGCAGTAGTAGCAATGGTGAAAAGCACTGGATTTTGTTTATATTTTGTAGACTGTATTGACAAATTTGTAAATGGATCAGATGAGGAGTGCAACAGAAACAGCAGAATCAAAATTTTCTCAGTCTTGGCCTGAAAAAATGCAAGATTAACATTGTCATTTACTGAGTGAAAAGACTTCAAAATGAATCACTCTGGGAAGAAATTCAAGAATTTGAGGAGATGTCATGTTAAAGATGAATATTAGTATACAAATAGTGATGTTAACTATATAATCTGTTATATGAGTCAGGAAAGTTTAGAGAAGAGGCCTCTGTTGGAAATACAATTTTTGGTTTCTTTAGAGCACAGATGGTAAAATAATTAGACTGCAAAAAATCACCTAGAGAGGGAGTGTGGATACAAGAAAAGTCTGAAATCAAGTTCTGGGGCAACCAATAAAATATGATTTTTTAAAAACACATTAGGGAAATGAGCAAGAATAAGTGAATGAATCTGAGAGACTGGCCAGTAACAAAAGAGGAAATCTAAGAAAGTAAGATGTTCTGAGTGTGATGTGAGGGCATTGTTCCAAAAGAAAAAGAGGGGTGAACTGCATCAGATGATGCACATGAGTAAAGTGAGAAGAGGAGGAAGACTTGATCTTTTACTGAAAATGTGGAGAGAGCAGAACACCCCAAGAGGTAATGATACTGGATGCTTCATTTGAGTGGATACTGAAGTCATGAAGAACCATGCTAGGAATGGTGCAGGAAAGAGTGATATTGAACTACTTCTTAAGAAGAAGCTGCTACCATGTCTTTAAAATGACTATATCAAGAAAGAGTAGAGGTAGGAGATTTGGATGACATGAGCCTCAAAGCTGGCATTGGGTAAGGAGGACAAGGAATAATGTAGAGTGTCAGTATGCGGAAGTACCTGCCCAACACTAGGCCCAGTAATCTGTGGAGTACTGGGAATGGCAGGCGATTTAATAACCCTTTTATGAGGTTTTAAATATCTGTAATATCCAACCAAACATCCCAACCCCCATGGATTTTTAAATGCCCTTTAAGAGGAGTATTATGGCTCCTGGTTGAAAAACAGTGGACCTAGTTCCAAAGCTCATGCACTTTTTTGCCTTTTGTTGGCACTGTATCAACTATATAATCTTTTCAAACTTGTAAAGTTCTATTCACATCTACATCACAGTTATTTTTTACATAACTCTAACAAGTCCATTTTATTTTATTTTATTAATTTAAAAAATGTAAGATTTTATTTATTTATCTTTAGAGGGGAAAGGAAGGAGAGAGAAAGAGAAATATCAATGTATGGTTGCCTCTGGTGTGTCCCCTGCCGGGAACTGGCCAGCAACCCAGGCATGTGCCCTGACTGGGAATCGAACCACGATAGTCTGGTTCGCAGGCCCACACTCCACCCACTGAGCTATACCAGCCAGGGCTTATTTAATTTTATTTTTTTAAGATTTTATTTATTTATTTTTAGAGAGAAGGGAAGGGAGGGAGAAAGAGAAAGAGAGAAACATCAATGTGTGGTTGCCTCTCATGCATCCCCTACTGGGGACTTAGCCTTCAACTGAGACATGTATGTGTCTTAGACTGGGATTCAAACCGGCAACCTTTTTGTTTGCGGACCCACACTCAACCCACCGAGCTAAATTAGCCAGAGCCTAACAAGTCCATTTTAATTGTGGTTGGCATATCTTCCAGGAGATTCTCCTTTTTTACTTAATCATGTGTAAGACATCTGTTTTATTAATTTACATTTTTAGCAATGGGCTCCTTTGCTCAAATAAGTTATATGAAAGCATAAATGAATAAAATAGATGGAATAAAGCTTTTCTGTTTTTTTCTATTTTACTTATTTTTATAGAGAGAGGAAGGGAGGGAGAAAGTGAGGGAGAGAAACAACAATATGTGGTTGCCTCTCACACACCCCGTACTGGAAACCTGGCCTGCAACCCAGGCATGTGCCCTGACTGGTAATTGAGCTGGCGACCATTTGGTTCACTGACTGGTGCTCAATCCACTGAGGCAGACCAGCCAGGGAAGCTTTTCTATTTAAATACAAAGGGGTTGTGTATGCTTTGGAGGGGGTGACTGGAGAAAAAAATAGGATAGTAGGTTTTGAAAATAAACTTTACTACAAAAGGGTGACACTCTGATAGAATTTTAGAACCCAGTGTGTGGTGACTGGTACTTATAGAAATTATTCTTTCTGTATGTGGTGTTCCTTAAATTATACTGCCCAGTAGTATACACCCATTCTGCCAACATCCACCAAAGCTAATATTGAAGATAACTCTAGTGGAACAGGAATGTTTAATAGCTTTTTCAGTGCTTTTGGAATGGAAAATATAGCTGGCAAATCTGTTATTTAGTATACCACAGATTGAAATTCCTGAATCTGAAATTCACAGAACACTGAACTGGAGTATGGATATAAATAAGGGTATCTCTGTTGAAATTTACCTAGAAGGAGGTAAAAAAGACTCTCTCCTTGAACGGGTTTTAGACAGACTCCCTTGCAACCTCTTCTCAGCTAGGATTTGACCTTGGGCTTCCACATCCATCCTTGCTGATTCTGATCCTAATAAGAGTCCTGCTAAGTTAGTTTAGAGTGAATGCCCCACCATTAATATCTGACCACCCTACCTGCCTTCATAGAACTTCTGTTAAGTCAATTTAACGAAAATTCTTCTAGCCTTATCCTCTTACTGACTTTCCGTCTATTGATCTCCTCACGTTCTTTTTCTACGAATTCCCACTTGTCCTTGTATTTGCATTTGAACTCAGTTCTATGCTGAAGTCTCTTTTCCTCCATTGCAATAGCTTCTCACTAAAATCTGCCTTTGCTGCTTTAACTGATGTCTGGCTCTGATTCTCTTTAATAGAGGAGAGGCAGGAGCTAAGGCATTGTGCCTAAATGGACAGCCAGCAAACTACAAACTGCCAAGTCTAATAACTTACTTCATTCTTCACTGTGATTGTGTAGATACAAATGCATGCTAGTGTGTGTGTGTTCCAGTAAATTGAAGAAAATATATACTTTATAGTATTATTATAAAAATTAAATGATTATATATGATAAACATCTAGTAAGTATGCTACAAAGATTTATTATTATAATTGCATGGTGCTCATGTAGGGAAGACAAGAGAATAAGAAAACTGTGGTGATTGTGACTAATCATGTAAGCAGTTTCATGTCATCAATTTGACACAGCTCTGCCTTTTACTGAAAACAGATTATTTTCAGTACCTTTTCATTATAAGGTAATTGTTAACAATAGTACATGGACTATTTTCATACTTTAGATTCTATTATCTGTTTATCTTCACTCTTCAGAACATGTCACAGTCCTGAATCATCATGCATAAAATTTTCCCTTAACAAACTTTGGTCCTTTTTATAATGAAAACATATAAAAGTGAAGTGTATTTCTTAAAACAGCCTTTCTCTACCCCTTCTTTCTCCTCCTCTCCTGAGTACCTTGATGTTTTATAGATAATTTAATTTAGGAGAAAGACTAGTCACCACCACATGGCTTTCATACAATATTTTCTCCTGCTTTTTCCCTCCCTGAATGCCCAGTAAAACAAGAAAAGTGTGTAACTATCAGAATGTGGGGGAGTTTCCTCATGACAACTTATTGTCTTCTTGATCCCTGAGGAAAATGGAGATGTTGATTTGGTTCAAGGGGAAGCTAATCAAATCCTAAATATGATTAGGTTAGCCTATGTTCCCACGCCATCCAGTATCTCTCTCATACATTCCCCACTAGTTTTCAGGGTGATTTGAGATTTCAAATGCCGACTTTGGAATATCTTCCCCAAGGCAAAAAGTAAGTTGGATATATTCAGCAACTTATTTACATCATTAGATTACGCACACACCTTTTAACATGTTTATCTTTGAAAGGTGGTCCCTGTGTTCTGTTTGTCAATTGTAACCAACAGAATGTGGCTTAAGAGATGCTGCCTAACTTCTGTCATCTAGGTCAGAAAATGCTCTACTACCTTCCACCTGGTTATCTTGGGATACACAATTCTATGAGTTACATAGAGTGTGTATCCCACACACTCTATGTATCCCATAGATTGGTTTAGAGATACACACTCTAAACCAATCATCATGTATAAAATCTAACTACATGGAATATGCGTAACAGAGAGATTGCACATAGGCACATCTGTTGACAACACAAGCTGAGCTGCCAACCCACAACCAGCATAAACCACCAGTCATGAGAGTTAGCCATTTTGAATGTCCCACTTAGTCAAATCTTAAGATAACTGTGAACATGACCAATATGTGATTGCAGCTGTATGAGAGAACCTCAGTCAGTAAAATATACCCCAAACCTATGAATCCAATGTAGTTAATGAAGAAAATTCTATTTGCTATTAAATATTTTTAAATCCACCAGTATCAGTATGTACAAGCTTTGCGTTATTACACTCTCAGAGCCAGACTTATACAAAATTAAAATCTTTATTAAATATTACATTGACATTTCCGGGTTACTTGTTAATTCTAAGTGACTCACTCAATATAAGAGGCTCAAGGCAGAAGAATCCATTTTATTTCATATTTAAATTCATTTGACATATATTATAGAAGTCCTGATAACTGCATTCATTCCTGTAGAAAAATTTTTATTGAAAATTAATGAAGTAGGTCAATTTTATATATCTTTTGAGGCTGTTTTTAAAATTAACACTTGCGAGTATAGAGGAAAATGGTGATGGAGTAGACCGGAGTAACTCCAGTTCTCGTACCCCTGGGAGAAAATCCTGGCAAATCTACTGAGGAACAGCGTAATCAATTTCCCAACCAACAATTCCCCAGCATTTATGAAAATAAGAGACCAGAGATAGTGACGAACCAGACAACTACAGGTCCTTGGGGTCTCAGGGACACGAGTAAGGATGGCGGCAGCGGCGGGACGGCAGCCATTGGCCAGCGCATAAAGACCTTGGAGCCCTGGCTGCCGCAGCAGTCAGGGCCCAGAGCTTCCGCCTTCACCCAGCCACAGGGGCATCTGCCACAGAGGACTCATCGGGAGCCTGGCACCAGTGAGTAAAGACAAAAGCTGCAGCGGCAGGGCCCGGCTGCCCTCGGCCAACCCTTAACACCTCGCAGCCACCGCTGCCTCCGCATTAGGGGTGTAGAGGCTTCCGACTGCGGCCAGTGCCATGGAGGACTCATAGGGAGCCCAGCACCCAGTGGAGCATTGGGCCAGCTGCGGGGTCCGTGGAAGAGCTGGCTCCCTCCCCCACCATCTAGGTGGGGCTGGGTGGCAGAGACCTGTCTGCCTGGTGTGCAGGGAGGGTGGCAAGGACAGGAGGCCATGTTCAGTGGCGATCTCTGTGGTCGCCAGCACACCAGCCTGCCGGCCCAGGAAATTTGAGAGGAGCATTGTCCTAACCAGTCAGGTTGGGGATTGGGCTGGGCTGAGAGGCACGCTTTCTGGAGAAATTTTTACTGGAAAGTGGACTGAGGTGTTCTCCTGTGAAGGCAGCTTGACTTGCTTCTCACCCAGCCTCAGGACTGGGAAGGACCAGTGCCAGATCCCTTGGGACCCAGGCAGCCTGTGGGGTGGGCGGGCGCCCGCACCCCAGTCTGGTAGCTTGGCTGGCGGTTGGGTGTTCACCTGGGCCTACAACCCAGCCCACAGAGAGGTCCTGCCAAAACGAGAAAAAACGGATTGAACAGTTTGAAGCCAACAAGGGAGGAGGTTTTGGTGTTTTTTTTAACTTTTTTTTTACTTTTTTTAAAACCTTTTCTCAGTAATCGTATATTTTTAAATTTTATTGTTGCTGTATCTTTCAGTACTCTGTTCCTCTCCTTTCTTTTTTCCTGTTTCCTTCTTCCTTTCACCCCAAACTTATTGGTTTTTCCTCACTTTTCTTGCCCTTTTTTGTGTGTTTGTGTGTTTGTTTGTTTCTTGCTTTCTATACCACTCTAAATACTTCACAACACATCTCTCGGGTCTTAGCCCACTTTACAGGTTCCTGAATTCTATTACTGTAGTGATTAACTCTACTTGCTCACACGCTACGTCTATTTACTATTCTTTACTCTCACCTTACCTCAAAATCTGACCACCCACAACCTCACTGCTTTCTAGATAAAACTCACAAGCCTTTCCTCCCCAACAAGAGACTTATCTTTGGTCTATCCTTTCTTAAAAGTGGCAAATTGGGTTGAAGATTAGAGTTAACACTATATAGAGCCTAAAGATCTTCTATCTCTTCTCTACCGGCTGTGACTGTAAATATCATAAAGTACTCTCCTGCTGTCATAAACCATTTTGCCTCCCCCTCCAGCTGATCACACACACACACAAAGAACGGAGTAGGTGGAAGCAGAGAACGTCAAGATACCCGCAGGAGACTGCACCACTGAATTTCACAGGTGTTCTACCACAGATGTTCACACTATAAACCTAGGGAGTCGGAACAGATCAATTTAAGAAGCTGAAGCTACAAGAAGAGTTTCATAAGCAATGGGAAGACAAAGAAACAATGCCTAAATGAAAGAAAAGGTGGAAGTCTCAGAAATAATGTCAGATGAAAGAGAGGCAAGTCAGCTATCAGATATTGAATTCAAAGCACTAGTTATCAGGAAATTCAAAGAGCTCACAATGAGCTACCAGAAACTAGAGGGGAGCTACCAGAAACTAGAGGGGAGCTACAATGAGCTCTCCACAAACTATATCAACATGAAAAAGGAAATAGAAACTATCGGCAAAGGCCAAGAGGAAAAGAATAATACAACTTCGGAACTGAAGAACACAGTAGAAGAAATGAGAAGCAGGATCGATGAGGCAGAAGATCGGATCAGCGAGTTGGAGGACACAGTAGAAAGACTCTCCCAGAAAGAGCAAGAATGGGAAAAGAGGCTCAAAAAGAATGAAGAGGGACTAAGAGAAATG